>NW_026701223.1:0-56219 GCF_030435755.1 Ochotona princeps | reverse complement strand
TCTCAGTTTTCACACTCTATGCTTAGTGCCCTTTGAGAGACTAGGACTGAAATGAAGCTTGGTGAGCATCCCACACAAACGAATGCTCCACATGCGGGTTTCACATGCCACCAACTCCACATTCACAGGCAACTTCAGCGCCACAGCCGTTTTCAGATAGCCCTCAATGTAAAGGCTCTAGACGCAAATATTGGTGTGAGAGCTAATTCAATCAAGGAAACACTGCATGTTGGTGAAGGGCATATTGAAGAAGGATCAGCCGAGTGGTTCTTGTGGGAGAACAACTCCATTTGGCTCACTAACTTCACACACCATCAGGCTTCCAAGCAGCTCTCAAGGAAACTCAGTTTTCACACTCTATGCTTAGTGCCCTTTGAGTGCATTATCTAGGAATGAACCTGGTAGAGCATCCCACACAAACGAATGCTCCACATGCGGGTTTCACATGCCACCAACTCCACATTCACAGGCAACTTCAGCGCCACAGCCGTTTTCAGTTAGCTCTCAATGCAAAGGCTCTAGACGCAAATATTGGTGTGAGAGCTAATTCAATCAAGGAAACACTGCATGTTGGTGAAGGGCATATTGAAAGAAAGGATCAGCTGAGTGGTTCTTGTGGGAGAACAACTCCATTTGGCTCACTAACTTCACGCACCATCAGGCTTCCAAGCAGCTCTCAAGGAAACTCAGTTTTCACACTCTATGCTTAGTGCCCTTTGAGTGCCTAGGACTGAAATGAAGCTTGGTGAGCATCCCACACAAACGAATGCTCCACATGCGGGTTTCACATGCCACCAACTCCACATTCACAGGCAACTTCAGCGCCACAGCCGTTTTCAGATAGCCCTCAATGCAAAGGCTCTAGACGCAAATATTGGTATGAGAGCTAATTCAATCAAGGAAACACTGCATGTTGCTGAAGGGCATATTGAAGAAGGATCAGCGAAGTGGTTCTTGTGGGAGAACAACTCCATTTGGCTCACTAACTTCACGCACCATCAGGCTTCCAAGCAGCTCTCAAAGAATCTCAGTTTTCACACTCTATGCTTAGTGCCCTTTGAGTGCATTATGTCGGAATGAATCTAGTAGAGCATCCCACACAAACGAATGCTCCACATGCGGGTTTCACATGCCACCAACTCCACATTCACAGGCAACTTCAGCGCCACAGCCGTTTTCAGATAGCCCTCAATGCAAAGGCTCTAGACGCAAATGATTGTGTGAGAGCTAATTCAATCAAGGAAACACTGCATGTTGGTGAAGGGCATATTGAAGAAGGATCAGCCGAGTGGTTCTTGTGGGAGAACAACTCCATTTGGCTCACTAACTTCACACACCATCAGGCTTCCAAGCAGCTCTCAAGGAAACTCAGTTTTCACACTCTATGCTTAGTGCCCTTTGAGTGCATTATCTAGGAATGAACCTGGTAGAGCATCCCACACAAACGAATGCTCCACATGCTGGTTTCACATGCCACCAACTCCACATTCACAGGCAACTTCAGCGCCACAGCCGTTTTCAGATAGCCCTCAATGCAAAGGCTCTAGACGCAAATATTGGTGTGAGAGCTAATTCAATCAAGGAAACACTGCATGTTGCTGAAGGGCATATTGAAGAAGGATCAGCCGACTGGTTCTTGTGGGAGAACAACTCCATTTGGCTCACTAACTTCACACACCATCAGGCTTCCAAGCAGCTCTCAAGGAAACTCAGTTTTCACACTGTATGCTTAGTGCCCTTTGAGTGCATTATCTAGGAATGAACCTGGTAGAGCATCCCACACAAACGAATGCTCCACATGCGGGTTTCACATGCCACCAACTCCACATTCACAGGCAACTTCAGCGCCACAGCCATTTTCAGATAGCCCTCAATGCAAAGGCTCTAGACGCAAATATTGATGTGAGAGCTAATTCAATCAAGGAAACACTGCATGTTGGTGAAGGGCATATTGAAGAAGGATCAGCCGAGTGGTTCTTGTGGGAGAACAATTCCATTTGGCTCACTAACTTCACAAACCATCAGGCTTCCAAGCAGCTCTCAAGGAAACTCAGTTTTCACACTCTATGCTTAGTGCCCTTTGAGTGCCTAGGACTGAAATGAAGCTTGGTGAGCATCCCACACAAACGAATGCTCCACATGCGGGTTTCACATGCCACCAACTCCACATTCACAGGCAACTTCAGCGCCAAGGCCGTTTTCAGATAGCCCTCAATGCAAAGGCTCTAGACGCAAATATTGGTGTGAGAGCTAATTCAATCAAGGAAACACTGCATGTTGCTGAAGGGCATATTGAAGAAGGATCAGCCGAGTGGTTCTTGTGGGAGAACAACTCCATTTGGCTCACTAACTTCACACACCATCAGGCTTCCAAGCAGCTCTCAAGGAAACTCAGTTTTCACACTCTATGCTTAGTTCCCTTTGAGTGCATTATCTAGGAATGAATCTAGTAGAGCATCCCACACAAACGAATGCTCCACATGCGGGTTTCACATGCCACCAACTCCACATTCACAGGCAACTTCAGCGCCACAGCCGTTTTCAGATAGCCCTCAATGCAAAGGCTCTAGACACAAATATTGGTGTGAGAGCTAATTCAATCAAGGAAACACTGCATGTTGGTGAAGGGCATATTGAAGAAGTATCAGCCGAGTGGTTCTTGTGGGAGAACAACTCCATTTGGCTCACTAACTTCACACACCATCAGGCTTCCAAGCAGCTCTCAAGGAAACTCAGTTTTCACACTCTATGCTTAGTGCCCTTTGAGTGCCTAGGACTGAAATGAATCTTGGTGAGCATCCCACACAAACGAATGCTCCACATGCGGGTTTCACATGCCACCAACTCCACATTCACAGGCAACTTCAGCGCCACAGCCGTTTTCAGATAGCCCTCAATGCAAAGGCTCTAGACACAAATATTGGTGTGAGAGCTAATTCAATCAAGGAAACACTGCATGTTGGTGAAGGGCATATTGAAGAAGGATCAGCGAAGTGGTTCTTGTGGGAGAACAACTCCATTTGGCTCACTAACTTCACACACCATCAGGCTTCCAAGCAGCTCTCAAGGAAACTCAGTTTTCACACTCTATGCTTAGTGCCCTTTGAGTGCCTAGGACTGAAATGAAGCTTGGTGAGCATCCCACACAAACGAATGCTCCACATGCGGGTTTCACATGCCACCAACTCCACATTCTCAGGCAACTTCAGCGCCACAGCCGTTTTCAGATAGCCCTCAATGCAAAGGCTCTAGACGCAAATATTGGTGTGAGAGCTAATTCAATCAAGGAAACACTGCATGTTGGTGAAGGGCATATTGAAGAAGGATCAGCCGAGTGGTCCTTGTGGAAGAACAACTCCATTTGGCTCACTAACTTCACACACCATCAGGCTTCCAAGCAGCTCTCAAGGAAACTCAGTTTTCACACTCTATGCTTAGTGCCCTTTGTGTGCCTAGGACTGAAATGAAGCTTGGTCAGCATCCCACACAAACGAATGCTCCACATGCGGGTTTCACATGCCACCAACTGCACATTCACAGGCAACTTCAGCGCCACAGCCGTTTTCAGATAGCCCTCAATGCAAAGGCTCTAGACGCAAATATTGGTGTGAGAGCTAATTCAATCAAGGAAACACTGCATGTTGGTGAAGGGCATATTGAAGAAGGATCATCCGAGTGGTTCTTGTGGGAGAACAACTCCATTTGGCTCACTAGCTTCACACACCATCAGGCTTCCAAGCAGCTCTCAAGGAAACTCAGTTTTCACACTCTATGTTTAGTGCCCTTTGAGTGCATTATCTAGGAATGAACCTGGTAGAGCATCCCACACAAACGAGTGCTCCACATGCGGATTTCACATGCCACCAACTCCACATTCACAGGCAACTTCAGCGCCACAGCCGTTTTCAGATAGCCCACAATGCAAAGGCTCTAGACGCAAATATTGGTGTGAGAGCTAATTCAATCAAGGAAACACTGCATGTGGGTGAAGGGCATATTGAAGAAGGATCAGCCGAGTGGTTCTTGTGGGAGAACAACTCCATTTGGCTCACTAACTTCACACACCATCAGGCTTCCAAGTAGCTCTCAAGGAAACTCAGTTTTCACACTGTATGCTTAGTGCCCTTTGTGTGCCTTGGAATGAAATGAAGCTTGGTGAGCATCCCACACAAACGAATGCTCCACATGCGGGTTTCACATGCCACCAACTCCACATTCTCAGGCAACTTCAGCGCCACAGCCGTTTTCAGATAGCCCTCAATGCAAAGGCTCTAGACGCAAATATTGGTGTGAGAGCTAATTCAATCAAGGAAACACTGCATGTTGCTGAAGGGCATATTGAAGAAGGATCATCCGAGTGGTTCTTGTGGGAGAACAACTCCATTTGGCTCACTAACTTCACACACCATCAGGCTTCCAAGCAGCTCTCAAGGAAACTCAGTTTTCACACTCTATGCTTAGTGCCCTTTGAGTGCATTATCTAGGAATGAACCTGGTAGAGCATCCCACACAAACGAATGCTCCACATGCGGGTTTCACATGCCACCAACTCCACATTCACAGGCAACTTCAGCGCCACAGCCGTTTTCAGATAGCCCTCAATGCAAAGGCTCTAGATGCAAATATTGGTGTGAGAGCTAATTCAATCAAGGAAACACTGCATGTGGGTGAAGGGCATATTGAAGAAGGATCAGCCGAGTGGTTCTTTTGGGAGAACAACTCCATTTGGCTCACTAACTTCACACACCATCAGGCTTCCAAGCAGCTCTCAAGGAAACTCAGTTTTCACACTCTATGCTTAGTGCCCTTTGTGTGCCGTGGAATGAAATGAAGCTTGGTGAGCATCCCACACAAACGAATGCTCCACATGCGGGTTTCACATGCCACCAACTCCACATTCACAGGCAACTTCAGCGGCACAGCCGTTTTCAGATAGCCCTCAATGCAAAGGCTCTAGACGCAAATATTGGTGTGAGAGCTAATTCAATCAAGGAAACACTGCATGTTGGTGAAGGGCATATTGAAGAAGGATCAGCCGAGTGGTTCTTGTGGGAGAACAACTCCATTTGGCTCACTAACTTCACACACCATCAGGCTTCCAAGCAGCTCTCAAGGAACCTCAGTTTTCACAATCTATGCTTAGTGCCCTTAGAGTGCATTATCTAGGAATGAACCTGGTAGAGCATCCCACACAAACGAATGCTCCACATGCGGGTTTCACATGCCACCAACTCCACATTCACAGGAAACTTCAGCGCCACAGCCGTTTTCAGATAGCCCTCAATGCAAAGGCTCTAGACGCAAATATTGGTGTGAGAGCTAATTCAATCAAGGAAACACTGCATGTTGGTGAAGGGCATATTGAAGAAGGATCATCCGAGTGGTTCTTGTGGGAGAACAACTCCATTTGGCTCACTAGCTTCACACACCATCAGGCTTCCAAGCAGCTCTCAAGGAAACTCAGTTTTCACACTCTATGTTTAGTGCCCTTTGAGTGCATTATCTAGGAATGAACCTGGTAGAGCATCCCACACAAACGAGTGCTCCACATGCGGGTTTCACATGCCACCAACTCCACATTCACAGGCAACTTCAGCGCCACAGCCTTTTTCAGATAGCCCACAATGCAAAGGCTCTAGACGCAAATATTGGTGTGAGAGCTAATTCAATCAAGGAAACAATGCATGTGGGTGAAGGGCATATTGAAGAAGGATCAGCCAAGTGGTTCTTGTGGGAGAACAACTCCATTTGGCTCACTAACTTCACACACCATCAGGCTTCCAAGCAGCTCTCAAGGAAACTCAGTTTTCACACTCTATGCTTAGTGCCCTTTGTGTGCCTTGGAATGAAATGAAGCTTGGTGAGCATCCCACACAAACGAATGCTCCACATGCGGGTTTCACATGCCACCAACTCCAAATTCACAGGCAACTTCAGCGCCACAGCCGTTTTCAGATAGCCCTCAATGCAAAGGCTCTAGACGCAAATATTGGTGTGAGAGCTAATTCAATCAAGGAAACACTGCATGTTGGTGAAGGGCATATTGAAGAAGGATCAGCCGAGTGGTTCTTGTGGGAGAACAACTCCATTTGGCTCACTAACTTCACACACCATCAGGCTTCCAAGCAGCTCTCAAGGAAACTCAGTTTTCACACTCTATGTTTAGTGCCCTTTGAGTGCATTATCTAGGAATGAACCTGGTAGAGCATCCCACACAAACGAATGCTCCACATGCGGGTTTCACATGCCACCAACTCCACATTCACAGGCAACTTCAGCGCCACAGCCGTTTTCAGATAGCCCTCAATGCAAAGGCTCTAGATGCAAATATTGGTGTGAGAGCTAATTCAATCAAGGAAACACTGCATGTGGGTGAAGGCCATATTGAAGAAGGATCAGCCGAGTGGTTCTTTTGGGAGAACAACTCCATTTGGCTCACTAACTTCACACACCATCAGGCTTCCAAGCAGCTCTCAAGGAAACTCAGTTTTCACACTCTATGCTTAGTGCCCTTTGTGTGCCTTGGAATGAAATGAAGCTTGGTGAGCATCCCACACAAACGAATGCTCCACATGCGGGTTTCACATGCCACCAACTCCACATTCACAGGCAACTTCAGCGGCACAGCCGTTTTCAGATAGCCCTCAATGCAAAGGCTCTAGACGCAAATATTGGTGTGAGAGCTAATTCAATCAAGGAAACACTGCATGTTGGTGAAGGGCATATTGAAGAAGGATCAGCCGAGTGGTTCTTGTGGGAGAACAACTCCATTTGGCTCACTAACTTCACACACCATCAGGCTTCCAAGCAGCTCTCAAGGAACCTCAGTTTTCACACTCTATGCTTAGTGCCCTTTGAGTGCATTATCTAGCAATGAACCTGGTAGAGCATCCCACACAAACGAATGCTCCACATGCGGGTTTCACATGCCACCAACTCCACATTCACAGGCAACTTCAGCGCCACAGCCGTTTTCAGATAGCCCTCAATGCAAAGGCTCTAGACGCAAATATTGGTGTGAGAGCTAATTCAATCAAGGAAACACTGCATGTTGGTGAAGGGCATATTGAAGAAGGATCAGCCAAGTGGTTCTTGTGGGAGAACAATTCGATTTGGCTCACTAACTTCACACACCATCAGGCTTCCAAGCAGCTCTCAAGGAAACTCAGTTTTCACACTCTATGCTTAGTGCCCTTTGAGTGCCTAGGACTGAAATGAAGCTTGGTCAGCATCCCACACAAACGAATGCTCCACATGCGGGTTTCACATGCCACCAACTCCACATTCAGAGGCAACTTCAGTGCCACAGCCGTTTTCAGATAGCCCTCAATGCAAAGGCTCTAGACGCAAATATTCGTGTGAGAGCTAATTCAATCAAGGAAACACTGCATGTTGGTGAAGGGCATATTGAAGAAGGATCAGCCGAGTGGTTCTTGTGGGAGAACAACTCCATTTGGCTCACTAACTTCACACACCATCAGGCTTCCAAGCAGCTCTCAAGGAAACTCAGTTTTCACACTCTATGCTTAATGCCCTTTGAGTGCATTATCTAGGAATGAATCTAGTAGAGCATCCCACACAAACGAATGCTCCACATGCGGGTTTCACATGCCACCAACTCCACATTCACAGGCAACTTCAGCGCCACAGCCGTTGTCAGATAGCCCTCAATGCAAAGGCTCTAGACGCAAATATTCGTTTGAGAGCTAATTCAATCAAGGAAACACTGCATGTTGGTGAAGGGCATATTGAAGAAGGATCATCCGAGTGGTTCTTGTGGGAGAACAACTCCATTTGGCTCACTAACTTCACACACCATCAGGCTTCCAAGCAGCTCTCAAGGAAACTCAGTTTTCACACTCTATGCTTAGTGCCCTTTGAGTGCCTAGGACTGAAATGAAGCTTGGTGAGCATCCCACACAAACGAATGCTCCACATGCTGGTTTCACATGCCACCAACTCCAGATTCACAGGCAACTTCAGCGCCACAGCCGTTTTCAGATAGCCCTCAATGCAAAGGCTCTAGACGCAAATATTGGTGTGAGAGCTGATTCAATCAAGGAAACACTGCGTGTTCGTGAAGGGCATATTGAAGAAGGATCAGCCGAGTGGTTCTTGTGGGAGAACAACTCCATTTGGCTCACTAACTTCACACACCATCAGGCTTCCAAGCAGCTCTCAAGGAAACTCAGTTTTCACACTCTATGCTTAGTGCCCTTTGAGTGCATTATCTAGGAATGAACCTGGTAGAGCATCCCACACAAACGAATGCTCCACATGCGGGTTTCACATGCCACCAACTCCACATTCACAGGCAACTTCAGTGCCACAGCCGTTTTGAGATAGCCCACAATGCAAAGGCTCAAGACGCAAATATTGGTGTGAGAGCTAATTCAATCAAGGAAACACTGCATGTTGGTGAAGGGCATATTGAAGAAGGATCAGCCGAGTGGTTCTTGTGGGAGAACAACTCCATTTGGCTCACTAACTTCACAAACCATCAGGCTTCCAAGCAGCTCTCAAGGAAACTCAGTTTTCACACTCTATGCTTAGTGACCTTTCACTGCATTATCTAGGAATGAACCTGGTAGAGCATCCCACACAAACGAATGCTCCACATGCGGGTTTCACATGCCACCAACTCCACATTCACAGGCAACTTCAGCGCCACAGCCTTTTTCAGATAGCCCTCAATGCAAAGGCTCTAGACGCAAATATTGGTATGAGAGCTAATTCAATCAAGGAAACACTGCATGTTGCTGAAGGGCATATTGAAGAAGGATCAGCCAAGTGGTTCTTGTGGAGAACAACTCCATTTGGCTCACTAACTTCACACACCATCAGGCTTCCAAGTAGCTCTCAAGGAAACTCAGTTTTCACACTCTATGCTTAGTTCCTTTTGAATGCATTATCTAGGAATGAACCTGGTAGAGCATCCCACACAAACGAATGCTCCACATGCGGGTTTCACATGCCACCAACTCCACATTCACAGGCAACTTCAGCGCCACAGCCGTTTTCAGATAGCCCTCAATGCAAAGGCTCTAGACGCAAATATTGGTGTGAGAGCTAATTCAATCAAGGAAACACTGCGTGTTCGTGAAGGGCATATTGAAGAAGGATCAGCGAAGTGGTTCTTGTGGGAGAACAACTCCATTTGGCTCACTAACTTCACACACCATCAGGCTTCCAAGCAGCTCTCAAGGAAACTCAGTTTTCACACTCTATGTTTAGTGCCCTTTGAGTGCATTATCTAGGAATGAACCTGGTAGAGCATCCCACACAAACGAATGCTCCACATGCGGGTTTCACATGCCACCAACTCCACATTCACAGGCAACTTCAGCGCCACAGCCGTTTTCAGATAGCCCTCAATGCAAAGGCTCTAGACGCAAATATTGGTGTGAGAGCTAATTCAATCAAGGAAACACTGCGTGTTCGTGAAGGGCATATTGAAGAAGGATCAGCGAAGTGGTTCTTGTGGGAGAACAACTCCATTTGGCTCACTAACTTCACACACCATCACACTTCCAAGCAGCTCTCAAGATAACTCAGTTTTCACACTCTATGTTTAGTGCCCTTTGAGTGCATTATCTAGGAATGAACCTGGTAGAGCATCCCACACAAACGAATGCTCCACATGCGGGTTTCACATGCCACCAACTCCACATTCACAGGCAACTTCAGCGCCACAGCCTTTTTCAGATAGCCCTCAATGCAAAGGATCTAGACGCAAATATTGGTATGAGAGCTAATTCAATCAAGGAAACACTGCATGTTGGTGAAGGGCATATTGAAGAAGGATCAGCCGAGTGGTTCTTGTGGGAGAACAACTCCATTTGGCTCACTAACTTCACACACCATCAGGCTTCCAAGCAGCTCTCAAGGAAACTCAGTTTTCACACTCTATGCTTAGTGACCTTTCACTGCATTATCTAGGAATGAACCTGGTAGAGCATCCCACACAAACGAATGCTCCACATGCGGGTTTCACATGCCACCAACTCCACATTCACAGGCAACTTCAGTGCCACAGCCGTTTTCAGATAGCCCTCAATGCAAAGGCTCTAGACGCAAATATTGGTGTGAGAGCTAATTCAATCAAGGAAACACTGCATGTTGGTGAAGGGCATATTGAAGAAGGATCAGCCAAGTGGTTCTTGTGGGAGAACAACTCCATTTGGCTCACTAACTTCACACACCATCAGGCTTCCAAGCAGCTCTCAAGGAAACTCAGTTTTCACACTCTATGCTTAGTGCCCTTTCACTGCATTATCTAGGAATGAATCTAGTAGAGCATCCCACACAAACGAATGCTCCACATGCGGGTTTCACATGCCACCAACTCCACATTCACAGGCAACTTCAGTGCCACAGCCGTTTTCAGATAGCCCACAATGCAAAGGCTCAAGACGCAAATATTGGTGTGAGAGCTAATTCAATCAAGGAAACACTGCATGTTGGTGAAGGGCATATTGAAGAAGGATCAGCCGAGTGGTTCTTGTGGGAGAACAACTCCATTTGGCTCACTAACTTCACAAACCATCAGGCTTCCAAGCAGCTCTCAAGGAAACTCAGTTTTCACACTCTATGCTTAGTGCCCTTTCACTGCATTATCTAGGAATGAACCTGGTAGAGCATCCCACACAAACGAATGCTCCACATGCGGGTTTCACATGCCACCAACTCCACATTCACAGGCAACTTCAGCGCCACAGCCGTTTTCAGATAGCCCTCAATGCAAAGGCTCTACACGTAAATATTGGTGTGAGAGCTAATTCAATCAAGGAAACACTGCATGTTGCTGAAGGGCATATTGAAGAAGGATCAGCCAAGTGGTTCTTGTGGAGAACAACTCCATTTGGCTCACTAACTTCACACACCATCAGGCTTCCAAGCAGCTCTCAAGATAACTCAGTTTTCACACTCTATGTTTAGTGCCCTTTGAGTGCCTAGGACTGAAATGAAGCTTGGTGAGCATCCCACACAAACGAATGCTCCACATGCGGGTTTCACATGCCACCAACTCCACATTCACAGGCAACTTCAGCGCCATAGATTTTTCAGATAGCCCTCAATGCAAAGGCTCTAGACGCAAATATTGGTGTGAGAGCTAATTCAATCAAGGAAACACTGCGTGTTCGTGAAGGGCATATTGAAGAAGGATCAGCGAAGTGGTTCTTGTGGGAGAACAACTCCATTTGGCTCACTAACTTCACACACCATCAGGCTTCCAAGCAGCTCTCAAGGAAACTCAGTTTTCACACTCTATGTTTAGTGCCCTTTGAGTGCATTATCTAGGAATGAACCTGGTAGAGCATCCCACACAAACGAATGCTCCACATGCGGGTTTCACATGCCACCAACTCCACATTCACAGGCAACTTCAGCGCCACAGCCTTTTTCAGATAGCCCTCAATGCAAAGGATCTAGACGCAAATATTGGTATGAGAGCTAATTCAATCAAGGAAACACTGCATGTTGGTGAAGGGCATATTGAAGAAGGATCAGCCGAGTGGTTCTTGTGGGAGAACAACTCCATTTGGCTCACTAACTTCACACACCATCAGGCTTCCAAGCAGCTCTCAAGGAAACTCAGTTTTCACACTCTATGCTTAGTGACCTTTCACTGCATTATCTAGGAATGAACCTGGTAGAGCATCCCACACAAACGAATGCTCCACATGCGGGTTTCACATGCCACCAACTCCACATTCACAGGCAACTTCAGTGCCACAGCCGTTTTCAGATAGCCCTCAATGCAAAGGCTCTAGACGCAAATATTGGTGTGAGAGCTAATTCAATCAAGGAAACACTGCGTGTTCGTGAAGGGCATATTGAAGAAGGATCAGCGAAGTGGTTCTTGTGGGAGAACAACTCCATTTGGCTCACTAACTTCACACACCATCAGGCTTCCAAGCAGCTCTCAAGGAAACTCAGTTTTCACACTCTATGTTTAGTGCCCTTTGAGTGCATTATGTAGGAATGAACCTGGTAGAGCATCCCACACAAACGAATGCTCCACATGCGGGTTTCACATGCCACCAACTCCACATTCACAGGCAACTTCAGCGCCACAGCCTTTTTCAGATAGCCCTCAATGCAAAGGATCTAGACGCAAATATTGGTATGAGAGCTAATTCAATCAAGGAAACACTGCATGTTGGTGAAGGGCATATTGAAGAAGGATCAGCCGAGTGGTTCTTGTGGGAGAACAACTCCATTTGGCTCACTAACTTCACACACCATCAGGCTTCCAAGCAGCTCTCAAGGAAACTCAGTTTTCACACTCTATGCTTAGTGACCTTTCACTGCATTATCTAGGAATGAACCTGGTAGAGCATCCCACACAAACGAATGCTCCACATGCGGGTTTCACATGCCACCAACTCCACATTCACAGGCAACTTCAGTGCCACAGCCGTTTTCAGATAGCCCTCAATGCAAAGGCTCTAGACGCAAATATTGGTGTGAGAGCTAATTCAATCAAGGAAACACTGCGTGTTCGTGAAGGGCATATTGAAGAAGGATCAGCGAAGTGGTTCTTGTGGGAGAACAACTCCATTTGGCTCACTAACTTCACACACCATCAGGCTTCCAAGCAGCTCTCAAGATAACTCAGTTTTCACACTCTATGTTTAGTGCCCTTTGAGTGCATTATCTAGGAATGAACCTGGTAGAGCATCCCACACAAACGAATGCTACACATGCGGGTTTCACATGCCACCAACTCCACATTCACAGGCAACTTCAGCGCCACAGCCTTTTTCAGATAGCCCTCAATGCAAAGGATCTAGACGCAAATATTGGTATGAGAGCTAATTCAATCAAGGAAACACTGCATGTTGGTGAAGGGCATATTGAAGAAGGATCAGCCGAGTGGTTCTTGTGGGAGAACAACTCCATTTGGCTCACTAACTTCACACACCATCAGGCTTCCAAGCAGCTCTCAAGGAAACTCAGTTTTCACACTCTATGCTTAGTGACCTTTCACTGCATTATCTAGGAATGAACCTGGTAGAGCATCCCACACAAACGAATGCTCCACATGCGGGTTTCACATGCCACCAACTCCACATTCACAGGCAACTTCAGTGCCACAGCCGTTTTCAGATAGCCCTCAATGCAAAGGCTCTAGACGCAAATATTGGTGTGAGAGCTAATTCAATCAAGGAAACACTGCATGTTGGTGAAGGGCATATTGAAGAAGGATCAGCCGAGTGGTTCTTGTGGGAGAACAACTCCATTTGGCTCACTAACTTCACAAACCATCAGGCTTCCAAGCAGCTCTCAAGGAAACTCAGTTTTCACACTCTATGCTTAGTGCCCTTTGAGTGCATTATCTAGGAATGAACCTGGTAGAGCATCCCACACAAACGAATGCTCCACATGCGGGTTTCACATGCCACCAACTCCACATTCACAGGCAACTTCAGCGCCACAGCCTTTTTCAGATAGCCCTCAATGCAAAGGCTCTAGACGCAAATATTGGTATGAGAGCTAATTCAATCAAGGAAACACTGCATGTTGCTGAAGGGCATATTGAAGAAGGATCAGCCAAGTGGTTCTTGTGGGAGAACAACTCCATTTGGCTCACTAACTTCACACACCATCAGGCTTCCAAGTAGCTCTCAAAGAAACTCAGTTTTCACACTCTATGCTTAGTTCCTTTTGAATGCATTATCTAGGAATGAACCTGGTAGAGCATCCCACACAAACGAATGCTCCACATGCGGGTTTCACATGCCACCAACTCCACATTCACAGGCAACTTCAGCGCCACAGCCGTTTTCAGATAGCCCTCAATGCAAAGGCTCTAGACGCAAATATTGGTGTGAGAGCTAATTCAATCAAGGAAACACTGCGTGTTCGTGAAGGGCATATTGAAGAAGGATCAGCGAAGTGGTTCTTGTGGGAGAACAACTCCATTTGGCTCACTAACTTCACACACCATCAGGCTTCCAAGCAGCTCTCAAGATAACTCAGTTTTCACACTCTATGTTTAGTGCCCTTTGAGTGCATTATCTAGGAATGAACCTGGTAGAGCATCCCACACAAACGAATGCTCCACATGCGGGTTTCACATGCCACCAACTCCACATTCACAGGCAACTTCAGCGCCACAGCTGTTTTCAGATAGCCCTCAATGCAAAGGCTCTAGACGCAAATATTGGTGTGAGAGCTAATTCAATCAAGGAAACACTGCGTGTTCGTGAAGGGCATATTGAAGAAGGATCAGCGAAGTGGTTCTTGTGGGAGAACAACTCCATTTGGCTCACTAACTTCACACACCATCAGGCTTCCAAGCAGCTCTCAAGATAACTCAGTTTTCACACTCTATGTTTAGTGCCCTTTGAGTGCATTATCTAGGAATGAACCTGGTAGAGCATCCCACACAAACGAATGCTCCACATGCGGGTTTCACATGCCACCAACTCCACATTCACAGGCAACTTCAGCGCCACAGCCTTTTTCAGATAGCCCTCAATGCAAAGGATCTAGACGCAAATATTGGTATGAGAGCTAATTCAATCAAGGAAACACTGCATGTTGGTGAAGGGCATATTGAAGAAGGATCAGCCGAGTGGTTCTTGTGGGAGAACAACTCCATTTGGCTCACTAACTTCACACACCATCAGGCTTCCAAGCAGCTCTCAAGGAAACTCAGTTTTCACACTCTATGCTTAGTGACCTTTCACTGCATTATCTAGGAATGAACCTGGTAGAGCATCCCACACAAACGAATGCTCCACATGCGGGTTTCACATGCCACCAACTCCACATTCACAGGCAACTTCAGCGCCACAGCCGTTTTCAGATAGCCCTCAATGCAAAGGCTCTAGACGCAAATATTGGTGTGAGAGCTAATTCAATCAAGGAAACACTGCATGTTGGTGAAGGGCATATTGAAGAAGGATCATCCGAGTGGTTCTTGTGGAAGAACAACTCCATTTGGATCATTAACTTCTCACACCATCAGGCTTCCAAGCAGCTCTCAAGATAACTCAGTTTTCACACTCTATGCTTAGTGCCCTTTGAGTGCATTATCTAGGAATGAACCTGGTAGAGCATCCCACACAATCGAATGCTCCACATGCGGGTTTCACATGCCACCAACTCCACATTCACAGGCAACTTCAGCGCCACAGCTGTTTTCAGATAGCCCTCAATGCAAAGGCTCTAGACGCAAATATTGGTATGAAAGCTAATTCAATCAAGGAAACACTGCATGTTGGTGAAGGGCATATTGAAGAAGGATCAGCCAAGTGGTTCTTGTGGGAGAACAACTCCATTTGGCTCACTAACTTCACACACCATCAGGCTTCCAAGTAGCTCTCAAGGAAACTCAGTTTTCACACTCTATGCTTAGTGCCTTTTGAATGCATTATCTAGGAATGAACCTGGTAGAGCATCCCACACAAACGAATGCTCCACATGCGGGTTTCACATGCCACCAACTCCACATTCACAGGCAACTTCAGCGCCACAGCCGTTTTCAGATAGCCCTCAATGCAAAGGCTCTAGACGCAAATATTGGTGTGAGAGCTAATTCAATCAAGGAAACACTGCATGTTGGTGAAGGGCATATTGAAGAAGGATCAGCCGAGTGGTTCTTGTGGGAGAACAATTCGATTTGGCTCACTAACTTCACACACCATCATGCTTCCAAGCAGCTCTCAAGGAAACTCAGTTTTCACACTCTATGCTTAGTGCCCTTTGAGTGCCTAGGACTGAAATGAAGCTTGGTGAGCATCCCACACAATCGAATGCTCCACATGCGGGTTTCACATGCCACCAACTCCACATTCACAGGCAACTTCAGCGCCACAGCCTTTTTCAGATAGCCCTCAATGCAAAGGCTCTAGACGCAAATATTGGTGTGAGAGCTAATTCAATCAAGGAAACACTGCATGTTGCTGAAGGGCATATTGAAGAAGGATCACCCGAGTGGTTGTTGTGGAAGAACAACTCCATTTGGCTCACTAACTTCTCACACCATCAGGCTTCCAAGCAGCTCTCAAGATAACTCAGTTTTCACACTCTATGTTTAGTGCCCTTTGAGTGCATTATCTAGGAATGAACCTGGTAGAGCATCCCACACAAACGAATGCTCCACATGCGGGTTTCACATGCCACCAACTCCACATTCACAGGCAACTTCAGCGCCACAGCCGTTTCAGATAGCCCTCAATGCAAAGGCTCTAGACGCAAATATTGTATGAGAGCTAATTCAATCAAGGAAACACTGCATGTTGGTGAAGGGCATATTGAAGAAGGATCAGCCAAGTGGTTCTTGTGGGAGAACAACTCCATTTGGCTCACTAACTTCACACACCATCAGGCTTCCAAGCAGCTCTCAAGGAAACTCAGTTTTCACACTCTATGCTTAGTGCCCTTTGAGTGCATTATCTAGGAATGAACTGGTAGAGCATCCCACACAAACGAATGCTCCACATGCAGGTTTCACATGCCACCAACTCCACATTCACAGGCAACTTCAGCGCCACAGCCGTTTTCAGATAGCCCTCAATGCAAAGGCTCTAGACGCAAATATTGGTGTGAGAGCTAATTCAATCAAGGAAACACTGCATGTTGGTGAAGGGCATATTGAAGAAGGATCAGCCGAGTGGTTCTTGTGGGAGAACAACTCCATTTGGCTCACTAACTTCACACACCATCAGGCTTCCAAGCAGCTCTCAAGGAAAATCAGTTTTCACACTCTATGCTTAGTGCCCTTTGAGTGTGTTATCTAGGAATGAACCTGGTAGAGCATCCCACACAATCGAATGCTCCACATGCGGGTTTCACATGCCACCAACTCCACATTCACAGGCAACTTCAGCGCCACAGCCGTTTTCAGATAGCCCTCAATGCAAAGGCTCTAGACGCAAATATTGGTGTGAGAGCTAATTCAATCAAGGAAACACTGCATGTGGTGAAGGGCATATTGAAGAAGGATCAGCGAAGTGGTTCTTGTGGGAGAAAAACTCCATTTGGCTCACTAACTTCACACACCATCAGGCTTCCAAGCAGCTCTCAAGGAAACTGAGTTTTCACACTCTATACTTAGTGCCCTTTGAGTGCATTATCTAGGAATGAACCTGGTAGAGCATCCCACACAAACGAATGCTCCACACGCTGGTTTCACATGCCACCAACTCCACATTCACAGGCAACTTCAGCGCCACAGCTGTTTTCAAATAGCCCTCAATGCAAAGGCTCTAGACGCAAATATTGGTGTTAGAGATAATTCAATCAAGGAAACACTGCATGCTGGTGAAGGGCATATTGAAGAAGGATCAGCCGAGTGGTTCTTGTGGGAGAACAACTCCATTTGGCTCACTAACTTCACACACCATCAGGCTTCCAAGCAGCTCTCAAGGAAACTCAGTTTTCACACTCTATGCTTAGTGCCCTTTGAGTGCCTAGGACTGAAATGAAGCTTGGTCAGCATCCCACACAAACGAATGCTCCACATGCGGGTTTCACATGCCACCAACTCCACATTCACAGGCAACTTCAGTGCCACAGCCGTTTTCAGATAGCCCTCAATGCAAAGGCTCTAGACACAAATATTGGTGTGAGAGCTAATTCAATCAAGGAAACACTGCATGTTGGTGAATGACATATTGAAGAAGGATCAGCCAAGTGGTTCTTGTGGGAGAACAACTCCATTTGGCTCACTAACTTCACACACCATCAGGCTTCCAAGCAGCTCTCAAGGAAACTCAGTTTTCACACTCTATGCTTAGTGCCCTTTGAGTGCATTATCTAGGAATGAACCTGGTAGAGCATCCCACACAAACGAATGCTCCACATGCGGGTTTCACATGCCACCAACTCCACATTCACAGGCAACTTCAGCGCCACAGCCGTTTTCAGATAGCCCTCAATGCAAAGGCTCTAGACGCAAATATTGGTGTGAGAGCTAATTCAATCAAGGAAACACTGCATGTTGGTGAAGGGCATATTGAAGAAGGATCAGCCGAGTGGCTCTTGTTGGAGAACAACTCCATTTGGCTCACTAACTTCACACACCATCAGGCTTCCAAGCAGCTCTCAAGGAAACTCAGTTTTCACAATCTATGCTTAGTGCCCTTTGAGTGCATTATCTAGGAATGAATCTAGTAGAGCATCCCACACAAACGAATGCTCCACATGCGGGTTTCACATGCCACCAACTCCACATTCACAGGCAACTTCAGCGCCACAGCCGTTTTCAGATAGCCCACAATGCAAAGGCTCAAGACGCAAATATTGGTGTGAGAGCTAATTCAATCAAGGAAACACTGCATGTTGGTGAAGGGCATATTGAAGAAGGATCAGCCGAGTGGTTCTTTGGGAGAACAACTCCATTTGGCTCACTAACTTCATAAACCATCAGGCTTCCAACCAGCTCTCAAGGAAACTCAGTTTTCACACTCTATGCTTAGTGCCCTTTGAGTGCATTATCTAGGAATGAACCTGGTAGAGCATCCCACACAAACGAATGCTCCACATGCGGGTTTCACATGCCACCAACTCCACATTCACAGGCAACTTCAGCGCCACAGCCGTTTTCAGATAGCCCTCAAAGCAAAGGCTCTAGACGCAAATATTGGTGTGAGAGCTAATTCAATCAAGGAAACACTGCATGTTGGTGAAGGGCATATTGAAGAAGGATCAGCCGAGTGGTTCTTGTGGGAGAACAACTCCATTTGGCTCACTAACTTCACACACCATCAGGCTTCCAAGCAGCTCTCAAGGAAACTCAGTTTTCACACTCTATGCTTAGTGCCCTTTGTGTGCTAGGAATGAAATGAAGCTTGGTGAGCATCGCACACAAACGAATGCTCCACATGCGGGTTTCACATGCCACCAACTCCACATTCACAGGCAACTTCAGCGCCACAGCCGTTTTCAGATAGCCCTCAATGCAAAGGCTCTAGACGCAAATATTGGTGTGAGAGCTAATTCAATCAAGGAAACACTGCATGTTGGTGAAGGGCATATTGAAGAAGGATCAGCCGAGTGGTTCTTGTGGGAGAACAACTCCATTTGGCTCACTAACTTCACACACCATCAGGCTTCCAAGCAGCTCTCAAGGAAACTCAGTTTTCACACTCTATGCTTAGTGCCCTTTGAGTGCATTATCTAGGAATGATCCTGGTAGAGCATCCCACACAAACGAATGCTCCACATGCGGTTTCACATGCCACCAACTCCACATTCACTGGCAACTTCAGCGCCACAGCCGTTTTCAGATAGCCCTCAATGCAAAGGCTCTAGACGCAAATATTGGTGTGAGAGCTAATTCAATCAAGGAAACACTGCGTGTTCGTGAAGGGCATATTAAAGAAGGATCAGCCGAGTGGTTCTTGTGGGAGAACAACTCCATTTGGCTCACTAACTTCACACACCATCAGGCTTCCAAGCAGCTCTCAAGATAACTCAGTTTTCACACTCTATGTTTAGTGCCCTTTGAGTGCATTATCTAGGAATGAACCTGGTAGAGCATCCCACACAAACGAATGCTCCACATGCGGGTTTCACATGCCACCAACTCCACATTCACAGGCAACTTCAGCGCCACAGCCATTTTCAGATAGCCCTCAATGCAAAGTCTCTAGACGCAAATATTGGTGTGAGAGCTAATTCAATCAAGGAAACACTGCATGTTGCTGAAGGGCATATTGAAGAAGGATCAGCCTAGTGGTTCTTGTGGGAGAACAACTCCATTTGGCTCACTAACTTCACACACCATCAGGCTTCCAAGCAGCTCTCAAGGAAACTCAGTTTTCACACTCTATGCTTAGTGCCCTTTGAGTGCATTATCTAGGAATGAACCTGGTAGAGCATCCCACACAAACGAATGCTCCACATGCGGGTTTCACATGCCACCAACTCCACATTCACAGGCAACTTCAGCGCCACAGCCGTTTTCAGATAGCCCTCAATGCAAAGGCTCTAGACGCAAATATTGGTGTGAGAACTAATTCAATCAAGGAAACACTGCGTGTTCGTGAAGGGCATATTGAAGAAGGATCAGCGAAGTGGTTCTTGTGGGAGAACAACTCCATTTGGCTCACTAACTTCACACACCATCAGGCTTCCAAGCAGCTCTCAAGGAAACTCAGTTTTCACACTCTATGCTTAGTGCCCTTTGAGTGCATTATCTAGGAATGAACCTGGTAGAGCATCCCACACAAACGAATGCTCCACATGCGGGTTTCACATGCCACCAACTCCACATTCACAGGCAACTTCAGTGCCACAGCCGTTTTCAGATAGCCCTCAATGCAAAGGCTCTAGACACAAATATTGGTGTGAGAGCTAATTCAATCAAGGAAACACTGCATGTTGGTGAATGACATATTGAAGAAGGATCAGCCGAGTGGTTCTTGTGGGAGAACAACTCCATTTGGCTCACTAACTTCACACACCATCAGGCTTCCAAGCAGCTCTCAAGGAAACTCAGTTTTCACACTCTATGCTTAGTGCCCTTTGAGTGCATTATCTAGGAATGAACCTGGTAGAGCATCCCACACAAACGAATGCTCCACATGCGGGTTTCACATGCCACCAACTCCACATTCACAGGCAACTTCAGCGCCACAGCCATTTTCAGATAGCCCTCAATGCAAAGGCTCTAGACGCAAATATTGGTATGAGAGCTAATTCAATCAAGGAAACACTGCATGTTGCTGAAGGGCATATTGAAGAAGGATCAGCCTAGTGGTTCTTGTGGGAGAACAACTCCATTTGGCTCACTAACTTCACACACCATCAGGCTTCCAAGCAGCTCTCAAGGAAACTCAGTTTTCACACTCTATGCTTAGTGCCCTTTGAGGGCCTAGGACTGAAATGAAGCTTGGTGAGCATCCCACACAAACGAATGCTCCACATGCGGATTTCACATGCCACCAACTCCACATTCACAGGCAACTTCAGCGCCACAGCCGTTTTCAGATAGCCCTCAATGCAAAGGCTCTAGACGCAAATATTGGTGTGAGAGCTAATTCAATCAAGGAAACACTGCATGTTGCTGAAGGGCATATTGAAGAAGGATCAGCCGAGTGGTTCTTGTGGGAGAACAACTCCATTTGGCTCACTAACTTCACACACCATCAGGCTTCCAAGCAGCTCTCAAGGAAACTCAGTTTTCACACTCTATGCTTAGTGCCCTTTGAGTGCATTATCTAGGAATGAACCTGGTAGAGCATCCCACACAAACGAATGCTCCACATGCGGGTTTCACATGCCACCAACTCCACATTCACTGGCAACTTCAGCGCCACAGCCGTTTTCAGATAGCCCTCAATGCAAAGGCTCTAGACGCAAATATTGGTGTGAGAGCTAATTCAATCAAGGAAACACTGCCTGTTCGTGAAGGGCATATTAAAGAAGGATCAGCGAAGTGGTTCTTGTGGGAGAACAACTCCATTTGGCTCACTAACTTCACACACCATCAGGCTTCCAAGCAGCTCTCAAGATAACTCAGTTTTCACACTCTATGTTTAGTGCCCTTTGAGTGCATTATCTAGGAATGAACCTGGTAGAGCATCCCACACAAACGAATGCTCCACATGCGGGTTTCACATGCCACCAACTTCACATTCACAGGCAACTTCAGCGCCACAGCCGTTTTCAGATAGCCCTCAATGCAAAGGATCTAGACGCAAATATTGGTATGAGAGCTAATTCAATCAAGGAAACACTGCATGTTGGTGAAGGGCATATTGAAGAAGGATCAGCCAAGTGGTTCTTGTGGGAGAACAACTCCATTTGGCTCACTAACTTCACACACCATCAGGCTTCCAAGCAGCTCTCAAGGAAACTCAGTTTTCACACTCTATGCTTAGTGCCCTTTGAGTGCATTATCTAGGAATGAACCTGGTAGAGCATCCCACACAAACGAATGCTCCACATGCGGGTTTCACATGCCACCAACTCCACATTCACAGGCAACTTCAGCGCCACAGCCGTTTTCAGATAGCCCTCAATGCAAAGGCTCTAGACGCAAATATTGGTGTGAGAGCTAATTCAATCAAGGAAACACTGCGTGTTCGTGAAGGGCATATTGAAGAAGGATCAGCGAAGTGGTTCTTGTGGGAGAACAACTCCATTTGGCTCACTAACTTCACACACCATCAGGCTTCCAAGCAGCTCTCAAGGAAACTCAGTTTTCACACTCTATGCTTAGTGCCCTTTGAGTGCATTATCTAGGAATGAACCTGGTAGAGCATCCCACACAAACGAATGCTCCACATGCGGGTTTCACATGCCACCAACTCCACATTCTCAGGCAACTTCAGTGCCACAGCCGTTTTCAGATAGCCCTCAATGCAAAGGCTCTAGACACAAATATTGGTGTGAGAGCTAATTCAATTAAGGAAATACTGCATGTTGGTGAATGACATATTGAAGAAGGATCAGCCGAGTGGTTCTTGTGGGAGAACAACTCCATTTGGCTCACTAACTTCACACACCATCAGGCTTCCAAGCAGCTCTCAAGGAAACTCAGTTTTCACACTCTATGCTTAGTGCCCTTTGAGTGCATTATCTAGGAATGAACCTGGTAGAGCATCCCACACAAACGAATGTTCCACATGCGGGTTTCACATGCCACCAACTCCACATTCACAGGCAACTTCAGCGCCACAGCCGTTTTCAGATAGCCCTCAAAGCAAAGGCTCTAGACGCAAATATTGGTGTGAGAGCTAATTCAATCAAGGAAACACTGCATGTTGGTGAAGGGCATATTGAAGAAGGATCAGCCGAGTGGCTCTTGTGGGAGAACAACTCCATTTGGCTCACTAACTTCACACACCATCAGGCTTCCAAGTAGCTCTCAAGGAAACTCAGTTTTCACACTCTATGCTTAGTGCCTTTTGAATGCATTATCTAGGAATGAACCTGGTAGAGCATCCCACACAAACGAATGCTCCACATGCGGGTTTCACATGCCACCAACTCCACATTCACAGGCAACTTCAGCGCCACAGCCGTTTTCAGATAGCCCTCAATGCAAAGGCTCTAGACGCAAATATTGGTGTGAGAGCTAATTCAATCAAGGAAACACTGCATGTTGCTGAAGGGCATATTGAAGAAGGATCAGCCGAGTGGTTCTTGTGGGAGAACAACTCCATTTGGCTCACTAACTTCACACACCATCAGGCTTCCAAGCAGCTCTCAAGGAAACTCAGTTTTCACACTCTATGCTTAGTGCCCTTTGTGTGCCTAGGACTGAAATGAAGCTTGGTCAGCATCCCACACAAACGAATGCTCCACATGCTGGTTTCACATGCCACCAACTCCACATTCACAGGCAACTTCAGCGCCACAGCCGTTTTTAGATAGTCCTCAATGCAAAGGCTCTAGATGCAAATATTGGTGTGAGAGCTAATTCAATCAAGGAAACACTGCATGTTGGTGAAGGCCATATTGAAGAAGGATCAGCCGAGTGGTTCTTGTGGGAGAACAACTCCATTTGGCTCACTAACTTCACACACCATCAGGCTTCCAAGCAGCTCTCAAGGAAACTCAGTTTTCACACTCTATGCTTAGTGCCCTTTGAGTGCATTATCTAGGAATGAACCTGGTAGAGCATCCCACACAAACGAATGCTCCACATGCGGGTTTCACATGCCACCAACTCCACATTCACTGGCAACTTCAGCGCCACAGCCGTTTTCAGATAGCCCTCAATGCAAAGGCTCTAGACGCAAATATTGGTGTGAGAGCTAATTCAATCAAGGAAACACTGCGTGTTCGTGAAGGGCATATTAAAGAAGGATCAGCGAAGTGGTTCTTGTGGGAGAACAACTCCATTTGGCTCACTAACTTCACACACCATCAGGCTTCCAAGCAGCTCTCAAGATAACTCAGTTTTCACACTCTATGTTTAGTGCCCTTTGAGTGCATTATCTAGGAATGAACCTGGTAGAGCATCCCACACAAACGAATGCTCCACATGCGGGTTTCACATGCCACCAACTCCACATTCACAGGCAAATTCAGCGCCACAGCTGTTTTCAGATAGCCCTCAATGCAAAGGCTCTAGACGCAAATATTGGTGTGAGAGCTAATTCAATCAAGGAAACACTGCATGTTGGTGAAGGGCATATTGAAGAAGGATCAGCCGAGTGGTTCTTGTGGGAGAACAACTCCATTTGGCTCACTAACTTCACACACCATCAGGCTTCCAAGCAGCTCTCTTAGGAAACTCAGTTTTCACACTCTATGCTTAGTGCCCTTTGTGTGCCTAGGACTGAAATAAACCTTGGTGAGCATCCCACACAAACGAATGCTCCACATGCGGGTTTCACATGCCACCAACTCCACATTCACAGGCAACTTCAGCGCCACAGCCGTTTTCAGATAGCCCTCAATGCAAAGGCTCTAGACGCAAATATTGGTGTGAGAGCTAATTCAATCAAGGAAACACTGCATGTTGGTGAAGGGCATATTGAAGAAGGATCAGCCGAGTGGTTCTTGTGGGAGAACAACTCCATTTGGCTCACTAACTTCACACACCATCAGGCTTCCAAGCAGCTCTCAAGGAAAATCAGTTTTCACACTCTATGCTTAGTGCCCTTTGAGTGTGTTATCTAGGAATGAACCTGGTAGAGCATCCCACACAAACGAATGCTCCACATGCGGGTTTCACATGCCACCAACTCCACATTCACAGGCAACTTCAGCGCCACAGCCGTTTTCAGATAGCCCTCAATGCAAAGGCTCTAGACGCAAATATTGGTGTGAGAGCTAATTCAATCAAGGAAACACTGCATGTTGGTGAAGGGCATATTGAAGAAGGATCAGCGAAGTGGTTCTTGTGGGAGAAAAACTCCATTTGGCTCACTAACTTCACACACCATCAGGCTTCCAAGCAGCTCTCAAGGAAACTGAGTTTTCACACTCTATACTTAGTGCCCTTTGAGTGCATTATCTAGGAATGAACCTGGTAGAGCATCCCACACAAACGAATGCTCCACACTCTGGTTTCACATGCCACCAACTCCACATTCACAGGCAACTTCAGCGCCACAGCTGTTTTCAAATAGCCCTCAATGCAAAGGCTCTAGACGCAAATATTGGTGTGAGAGATAATTCAATCAAGGAAACACTGCATGCTGGTGAAGGGCATATTGAAGAAGGATCAGCCGAGTGGTTCTTGTGGGAGAACAACTCCATTTGGCTCACTAACTTCACCCACCATCAGGCTTCCAAGCAGCTCTCAAGGAAACTCAGTTTTCACACTCTATGCTTAGTGCCCTTTGAGTGCCTAGGACTGAAATGAAGCTTGGTCAGCATCCCACACAAACGAATGCTCCACATGCGGGTTTCACATGCCACCAACTCCACATTCACAGGCAACTTCAGTGCCACAGCCGTTTTCAGATAGCCCTCAATGCAAAGGCTCTAGACACAAATATTGGTGTGAGAGCTAATTCAATCAAGGAAACACTGCATGTTGGTGAATGACATATTGAAGAAGGATCAGCCAAGTGGTTCTTGTGGGAGAACAACTCCATTTGGCTCACTAACTTCACACACCATCAGGCTTCCAAGCAGCTCTCAAGGAAACTCAGTTTTCACACTCTATGCTTAGTGCCCTTTGAGTGCATTATCTAGGAATGAACCTGGTAGAGCATCCACACAAACGAATGCTCCACATGCGGGTTTCACATGCCACCAACTCCACATTCACAGGCAACTTCAGCGCCACAGCCGTTTTCAGATAGCCCTCAATGCAAAGGCTCTAGACGCAAATATTGGTGTGAGAGCTAATTCAATCAAGGAAACACTGCATGTTGGTGAAGGGCATATTGAAGAAGGATCAGCCGAGTGGCTCTTGTTGGAGAACAACTCCATTTGGCTCACTAACTTCACACACCATCAGGCTTCCAAGCAGCTCTCAAGGAAACTCAGTTTTCACACTCTATGCTTAGTGCCCTTTCACTGCATTATCTAGGAATGAACCTAGTAGAGCATCCCACACAAACGAATGCTCGACATGCGGGTTTCACATGCCACCAACTCCACATTCACAGGCAACTTCAGCGCCACAGCCACTTTCAGATAGCCCTCAATGCAAAGGCTCAAGACGCAAATATTGGTGTGAGAGCTAATTCAATCAAGGAAACACTGCATCTTGCTGAAGGGCATATTGAAGAAGGATCAGCGAAGTGGTTCTTGTGGGAGAAAAACTCCATTTGGCTCACTAACTTCACACACCATCAGGCTTCCAAGCAGCTCTCAAGGAAACTCAGTTTTCACACTCTATGCTTAGTGCCCTTTGAGTGCATTATCTAGGAATGAACCTGGTAGAGCATCCCACACAAACGAATGCTCCACATCCTGGTTTCACATGCCACCAACTCCACATTCACAGGCAACTTCAGCGCCACAGCCGTTTTCAGATAGCCCTCAATGCAAAGGCTCTAGACGCAAATATTGGTGTGAGAGCTAATTCAATCAAGGAAACACTGCATGCTGGTGAAGGGCATATTGAAGAAGGATCAGCCAAGTGGTTCTTGTGGGAGAACAACTCCATTTGGCTCACTAACTTCACGCACAATCAGTCTTCAAAGCAGCTCTCAAGGAAACTCAGTTTTCACACTCTATGCTTAGTGCCCTTTGAGTGCCTAGGACTGAAATGAAGCTTGGTGAGCATCCCACAAAAATGAATGCTCCACATGCGGGTTTCACGTGCCACCAACTCCACATTCACAGGCAACTTCAGCGAAAAGGCGTTTTTAGATAGCCCTCAATGCAAAGGCTCTAGACGCAAATATTGGTGTGAGAGCTAATTCAATCAAGGAAACACTGCATGTTGGTGAAGGGCATATTGAAGAAGGATCAGCGAAGTGCTTCTTGTGGGAGAACAACTCCATTTGGCTCACTAACTTCACACACCATCAGGCTTCCAAGCAGCTCTCAAGGAAACTCAGTTTTCACAATCTATGCTTAGTGCCCCTTGAGTGCAATATCTAGGAATGAACCTGGTAGAGCATCCCACACAAACGAATGCTCCACATGCGGGTTTCACATGCCACCAACTCCACATTCACAGGCAACTTCAGCGCCACAGCCATTTTCAGATAGCCCTAAATGCAAAGGCTCTAGACGCAAATATTGGTGTGAGAGCTAATTCAATCAAGGAAACACTGCATGTTGGTGAAGGGCATATTGAAGAAGGATCAGCCGAGTGGTTCTTGTGGGAGAACAACTCCATTTGGCTCACTAACTTCACACACCATCAGGCTTCCAAGCAGCTCTCAAGGAAACTCAGTTTTCACACTCTATGCTTAGTGCCCTTTGAGTGCCTAGGACTGAAATGAAGCTTGGTGAGCATACCACACAAACGAATGCTCCACATGCGGGTTTCACATGCCTCCAACTCCACATTCACAGGCAACTTCAGCGCCACAGCCATTTTCAGATAGCCCTCAATGCAAAGGCTCTAGACGCAAATATTGGTGTGAGAGCTAATTCAATCAAGGAAACACTGCATGTTGGTGAAGGGCATATTGAAGAAGGATCAGCCGAGTGGTTCTTGTGGGAGAACAACTCCATTTGGCTCACTAACTTCACACACCATCAGGCTTCCAAGCAGTTCTCAAGGAAATTCAGTTTTCACACTCTATGCTTAGTGCCCTTTGAGTGCATTATCTAGGAATGAACCTGGTAGAGCATCCCACACAAACGAATGCTCCACATGCTGGTTTCACATGCCACCAACTCCACATTCTCACGCAACTTCAGTGCCACAGCCGTTTTCAGATAGCCCTCAATGCAAAGTCTCTAGACGCAAATATTGGTGTGAGAGCTAATTCAATCAAGGAAACACTGCATGTTGGTGAAGGGCATATTGAAGAAGGATCATCCGAGTGGTTCTTGTGGGAGAACAACTCCATTTGGCTCACTAACTTCACACACCATCAGGCTTCCAAGCAGTTCTCAAGGAAATTCAGTTTTCACACTCTATGCTTAGTGCCCTTTCACTGCATTATCTAGGAATGAACCTGGTAGAGCATCCCACACAAACGAATGCTCCACATGCTGGTTTCACATGCCACCAACTCCACATTCTCAGGCAACTTCAGTGCCACAGCCGTTTTCAGATAGCCCTCAATGCAAAGGCTCTAGACGCAAATATTGGTGGGAGAGCTAATTCAATCAAGGAAACACTGCATGTTGGTGAAGGGCATATTGAAGAAGGATCAGCCAAGTGGTTCTTGTGGGAGAACAACTCCATTTGGCTCACTAACTTCACACACCATCAGGCTTCCAAGCAGCTCTCAAGGAAACTCAGTTTTCACACTGTATGCTTAGTGCCCTTTGAGGGCCTAGGACTGAAATGAAGCTTGGTGAGCATCCCACACAAACGAATGCTCCACATGCGGGTTTCACATGCCACCAACTCCACATTCACAGGCAACTTCAGCGCCATAGCCGTTTTCAGATAGCCCTCAATGCAAAGGCTCTAGACGCAAATATTGGTGTGAGAGCTAATTCAAAGAAGAAAAAACTGCATGTTGGTGAAGGGCATATTGAAGAAGGATCAGCCGAGTGGTTCTTGTGGGAGAACAACTCCATTTGGCTCACTAACTTCACACACCATCAGGCTTCCAAGCAGCTCTCAAGGAAACTCAGTTTTCACACTCTATGCTTAGTGCCCTTTGAGTGCATTATCTAGGAATGAACCTGGTAGAGCATCCCACACAAACGAATGCTCCACATCCTGGTTTCACATGCCACCAACTCCACATTCACAGGCAACTTCAGCGCCACAGCCGTTTTCAGATAGCCCTCAATGCAAAGGCTCTAGACGCAAATATTGGTGTGAGAGCTAATTCAATCAAGGAAACACTGCATGCTGGTGAAGGGCATATTGAAGAAGGATCAGCCAAGTGGTTCTTGTGGGAGAGCAACTCCATTTGGCTCACTAACTTCACGCACAATCAGTCTTCAAAGCAGCTCTCAAGGAAACTCAGTTTTCACACTCTATGCTTAGTGCCCTTTGAGTGCCTAGGACTGAAATGAAGCTTGGTGAGCATCCCACAAAAACGAATGCTCCACATGCGGGTTTCACGTGCCACCAACTCCACATTCACAGGCAACTTCAGCGAAAAGGCGTTTTTAGATAGCCCTCAATGCAAAGGCTCTAGACGCAAATATTGGTGTGAGAGCTAATTCAATCAAGGAAACACTGCATGTTGGTGAAGGGCATATTGAAGAAGGATCAGCGAAGTGCTTCTTGTGGGAGAACAACTCCATTTGGCTCACTAACTTCACACACCATCAGGCTTCCAAGCAGCTCTCAAGGAAACTCAGTTTTCACAATCTATGCTTAGTGCCCCTTGAGTGCAATATCTAGGAATGAACCTGGTAGAGCATCCCACACAAACGAATGCTCCACATGCGGGTTTCACATGCCACCAACTCCACATTCACAGGCAACTTCAGCGCCACAGCCATTTTCAGATAGCCCTAAATGCAAAGGCTCTAGACGCAAATATTGGTGTGAGAGCTAATTCAATCAAGGAAACACTGCATGTTGGTGAAGGGCATATTGAAGAAGGATCAGCCGAGTGGTTCTTGTGGGAGAACAACTCCATTTGGCTCACTAACTTCACACACCATCAGGCTTCCAAGCAGCTCTCAAGGAAACTCAGTTTTCACACTCTATGCTTAGTGCCCTTTGAGTGCCTAGGACTGAAATGAAGCTTGGTGAGCATACCACACAAACGAATGCTCCACATGCGGGTTTCACATGCCTCCAACTCCACATTCACAGGCAACTTCAGCGCCACAGCCATTTTCAGATAGCCCTCAATGCAAAGGCTCTAGACGCAAATATTGGTGTGAGAGCTAATTCAATCAAGGAAACACTGCATGTTGGTGAAGGGCATATTGAAGAAGGATCAGCCGAGTGGTTCTTGTGGGAGAACAACTCCATTTGGCTCACTAACTTCACACACCATCAGGCTTCCAAGCAGTTCTCAAGGAAATTCAGTTTTCACACTCTATGCTTAGTGCCCTTTGAGTGCATTATCTAGGAATGAACCTGGTAGAGCATCCCACACAAACGAATGCTCCACATGCTGGTTTCACATGCCACCAACTCCACATTCTCACGCAACTTCAGTGCCACAGCCGTTTTCAGATAGCCCTCAATGCAAAGTCTCTAGACGCAAATATTGGTGTGAGAGCTAATTCAATCAAGGAAACACTGCATGTTGGTGAAGGGCATATTGAAGAAGGATCATCCGAGTGGTTCTTGTGGGAGAACAACTCCATTTGGCTCACTAACTTCACACACCATCAGGCTTCCAAGCAGTTCTCAAGGAAATTCAGTTTTCACACTCTATGCTTAGTTCCCTTTCACTGCATTATCTAGGAATGAACCTGGTAGAGCATCCCACACAAACGAATGCTCCACATGCTGGTTTCACATGCCACCAACTCCACATTCTCAGGCAACTTCAGTGCCACAGCCGTTTTCAGATAGCCCTCAATGCAAAGGCTCTAGACGCAAATATTGGTGGGAGAGCTAATTCAATCAAGGAAACACTGCATGTTGGTGAAGGGCATATTGAAGAAGGATCAGCCAAGTGGTTCTTGTGGGAGAACAACTCCATTTGGCTCACTAACTTCACACACCATCAGGCTTCCAAGCAGCTCTCAAGGAAACTCAGTTTTCACACTGTATGCTTAGTGCCCTTTGAGGGCCTAGGACTGAAATGAAGCTTGGTGAGCATCCCACACAAACGAATGCTCCACATGCGGGTTTCACATGCCACCAACTCCACATTCACAGGCAACTTCAGCGCCATAGCCGTTTTCAGATAGCCCTCAATGCAAAGGCTCTAGACGCAAATATTGGTGTGAGAGCTAATTCAAAGAAGAAAAAACTGCATGTTGGTGAAGGGCATATTGAAGAAGGATCAGCCGAGTGGTTCTTGTGGGAGAACAACTCCATTTGGCTCACTAACTTCACACACCATCAGGCTTCCAACCAGCTCTCAAGGAAACTCAGTTTTCACACTCTATGCTTAGTGCCCTTTGAGTGCATTATCTAGGAATGAACCTGGTAGAGCATCCCACACAAACGAATGCTCCACATGCGGGTTTCACTTGCCACCAACTCCACATTCACAGGCAACTTCAGCGCCACAGCCATTTTCAGATAGCCCTCAATGCAAAGTCTCTAGACGCAAATATTGGTGTGAGAGCTAATTCAATCAAGGAAACACTGCATGTTGCTGAAGGGCATATTGAAGAAGGATCATCCGAGTGGTTCTTGTGGGAGAACAACTCCATTTGGCTCACTAACTTCACACACCATCAGGCTTCCAAGCAGCTCTCAAGGAAACTCAGTTTTCACACTCTATGCTTAGTGCCCTTTGAGTGCCTAGGACTGAAATGAAGCTTGGTGAGCATCCCACACAAACGAATGCTCCACATGCGGGTTTCACATGCCACCAACTCCACATTCACAGGCAACTTCAGCGCCACAGCCGTTTTCAGATAGCCCTCAATGCAAAGGCTCTAGACGCAAATATTGGTGTGAGAGCTAATTCAATCAAGGAAACACTGCATGTTGGTGAAGGGCATATTGAAGAAGGATCAGCCGAGTGGTTCTTGTGGGAGAACAACTCCATTTGGCTCACTAACTTCACAAACCATCAGGCTTCCAAGCAGCTCTCAAGGAAACTCAGTTTTCACACTCTATGCTTAGTGCCCTTTGAGTGCATTATCTAGGAATGAACCTGGTAGAGCATCCCACACAAACGAATGCTCCACATGCTGGTTTCACATGCCACCAACTCCACATTCTCAGGCAACTTCAGTGCCACAGCCGTTTTCAGATAGCCCTCAATGCAAAGGCTCTAGACGCAAATATTGGTGTGAGAGCTAATTCAATCAAGGAAACACTGCATGTTGGTGAAGGGCATATTGAAGAAGAATCAGCCAAGTGGTTCTTGTGGGAGAACAACTCCATTTGGCTCACTAACTTCACACACCATCAGGCTTCCAAGCAGCTCTCAAGGAAACTCAGTTTTCACACTCTATGTTTAGTGCCCTTTGAGGGCCTAGGACTGAAATGAAGCTTGGTGAGCATCCCACACAAACGAATGCTCCACATGCGGGTTTCACATGCCACCAACTCCACATTCACAGGCAACTTCAGCGCCATAGCCGTTTTCAGAGAGCCCTCAATGCAAAGGCTCTAGACGCAAATATTGGTGTGAGAGCTAATTCAATCAAGAAAAAACTGCATGTTGGTGAAGGGCAAATTGAAGAAGGATCAGCCAAGTGGTTCTTGTGGGAGAACAACTCCATTTGGCTCACTAACTTCACACACCATCAGGCTTCCAAGCAGCTCTCAAGGAAACTCAGTTTTCACACTCTATGCTTAGTGCCCTTTGTGTGCATTATCTAGGAATGAACCTGGTAGAGCATCCCACACAAACGAATGCTCCACATGTGGGTTTCACATGCCACCAACTCCACATTCACAGGCAACTTCAGCGCCACAGCCATTTTCAGATAGTCCTCAATGCAAAGGCTCTAGACGCAAATATTGGTGTGAGAGCTAATTCAATCAAGGAAACACTGTATGTTGGTGAAGGGCATATTGAAGAAGGATCAGCGTTGTGGTTCTTGTGGGAGAACAACTCCATTTGGCTCACTAACTTCACACACCATCAGGCTTCCAAGCAGCTCTCAAGGAAACTCAGTTTTCACACTCTATGCTTACTGCCCTTTGAGTGCATTATCTAGGAATGAAATGAAGCTTGGTGAGCATCCCACACAAACGAATGCTCCACATGCGGGTTTCACATGCCACCAACTCCACATTCACAGGCAACTTCAGCGCCACAGCCATTTTCAGATAGTCCTCAATGCAAAGGCTCTAGACGCAAATATTGGTGTGAGAGCTAATTCAATCAAGGAAACACTACATGTTGCTGAAGGGCATATTGAAGAAGGATCAGCCGAGTGGTTCTTGTGGGAGAACAACTCCATTTTCTCACTAACTTCACACACCATCAGGCTTCCAAGCAGCTCTCAAGGAAACTCAGGTTTCACACTCTATGCTTAGTGCCCTTTGAGTGCCTTGGAATGAAATGAAGCTTGGTCAGCATCCCACACAAACGAATGCTCCACATGCGGGTTTCACATGCCACCAACTCCACATTCACAGGCAACTACAGCGAAAAGGCGTTTTCAGATAGCCCTCAATGCAAAGGCTCTAGACGCAAATATTGGTGTGAGAGCTAATTCAACCAAGGAAACACTGCATGTTGCTGAAGGGCATATTGAGGAAGGATCAGCCGAGTGGTTCTTGTGGGAGAACAACTCCATTTGGCTCACTAACTTCACACACCATCAGGCTTCCAAGCAGCTCTCAAGGAAACTCAGTTTTCACACTCTATGCTTAGTGCCCCTTGAGGGCCTAGGACTGAAATGAAGCTTGGTGAGCATCCCACACAAACGAATGCTCCACATGCGGGTTTCACATGCCACCAACTCCACATTCACAGGCAACTTCAGCGCCATAGCCGTTTTCAGATAGCCCTCAATGCAAAGGCTCTAGACGCAAATATTGGTGTGAGAGCTAATTCAAACAAGAAAAAACTGCATGTTGGTGAAGGGCATATTGAAGAAGGATCAGCCAAGTGGTTCTTGTGGGAGAACAACTCCATTTGGCTCACTAACTTCACACACCATCAGGCTTCCAACCAGCTCTCAAGGAAACTCAGTTTTCACACTCTATGCTTAGTGCCCTTTGAGTGCATTATCTAGGAATGAACCTGGTAGAGCATCCCACACAAACGAATGCTCCACATGCGGGTTTCACATGCCACCAACTCCACATTCTCAGGCAACTTCAGCGCCACAGCCATTTTCAGATAGCCCTCAATGCAAAGTCTCTAGACGCAAATATTGGTGTGAGAGCTAATTCAATCAAGGAAACACTGCATGTTGCTGAAGGGCATATTGAAGAAGGATCAGCCTAGTGGTTCTTGTGGGAGAACAACTCCATTTGGCTCACTAACTTCACACACCATCAGGCTTCCAAGCAGCTCTCAAGGAAACTCAGTTTTCACACTCTATGCTTAGTGCCCTTTGAGTGCCTAGGACTGAAATGAAGCTTGGTGAGCATCCCACACAAACGAATGCTCCACATGCGGGTTTCACATGCCACCAACTCCACATTCACAGGCAACTTCAGCGCCATAGCCGTTTGCAGATAGCCCTCAATGCAAAGGTTCTAGACGCAAATATTGGTGTGAGAGCTAATTCAATCAAGGAAACACTGCATGTTGGTGAAGGGCATATTGAAGAAGGATCAGCCGAGTGGTTCTTGTGGGAGAACAACTCCATTTGGCTCACTAACTTCACACACCATCAGGCTTCCAACCAGCTCTCAAGGAAACTCAGTTTTCACACTCTATGCTTAGTGCCCTTTGAGTGCATTATCTAGGAATGAACCTGGTAGAGCATCCCACACAAACGAATGCTCCACATGCGGGTTTCACATGCCACCAACTCCACATTCTCAGGCAACTTCAGCGCCACAGCCATTTTCAGATAGCCCTCAATGCAAAGTCTCTAGACGCAAATATTGGTGTGAGAGCTAATTCAATCAAGGAAACACTGCATGTTGCTGAAGGGCATATTGAAGAAGGATCAGCCTAGTGGTTCTTGTGGGAGAACAACTCCATTTGGCTCACTAACTTCACACACCATCAGGCTTCCAAGCAGCTCTCAAGGAAACTCAGTTTTCACACTCTATGCTTAGTGCCCTTTGAGTGCCTAGGACTGAAATGAAGCTTGGTGAGCATCCCACACAAACGAATGCTCCACATGCGGGTTTCACATGCCACCAACTCCACATTCACAGGCAACTTCAGCGCCACAGCCGTTTGCAGATAGCCCTCAATGCAAAGGCTCTAGACGCAAATATTGGTGTGAGAGCTAATTCAATCAAGGAAACACTGCATGTTGGTGAAGGGCATATTGAAGAAGGATCAGCCGAGTGGTTCTTGTGGGAGAACAACTCCATTTGGCTCACTAACTTCACACACCATCAGGCTTCCAAGCAGCTCTCAAGGAAACTCAGTTTTCACACTCTATGCTTAGTGCCCTTTGAGTGCATTATCTAGAAATGAACCTGGTAGAGCATCCCACACAAACGAATGCTCCACATGCGGGTTTCACATGCCACCAACTCCACATTCACAGGCAACTACAGCGAAAAGGCGTTTTCAGATAGCCCTCAATGCAAAGGCTCTAGACGCAAATATTGGTGTGAGAGCTAATTCAACCAAGGAAACACTGCATGTTGCTGAAGGGCATATTGAGGAAGGATCAGCCGAGTGGTTCTTGTGGGAGAACAACTCCATTTGGCTCACTAACTTCACACACCATCAGGCTTCCAAGCAGCTCTCAAGGAAACTCAGTTTTCACACTCTATGCTTAGTGCCCTTTGAGGGCCTAGGACTGAAATGAAGCTTGGTGAGCATCCCACACAAACGAATGCTCCACATGCGGGTTTCACATGCCACCAACTCCACATTCACAGGCAACTTCAGCGCCATAGCCGTTTTCAGATAGCCCTCAATGCAAAGGCTCTAGACGCAAATATTGGTGTGAGAGCTAATTCAAACAAGAAAAAACTGCATGTTGGTGAAGGGCATATTGAAGAAGGATCAGCCAAGTGGTTCTTGTGGGAGAACAACTCCATTTGGCTCACTAACTTCACACACCATCAGGCTTCCAAGCAGCTCTCAAGGAAACTCAGTTTTCACACTCTATGCTTAGTGCCCTTTGAGTGCATTATCTAGGAATGAACCTGGTAGAGCATCCCACACAAACGAATGCTCCACATGCGGGTTTCACATGCCACCAACTCCACATTCACAGGCAACTTCAGCGCCACAGCCATTTTCAGATAGCCCTCAATGCAAAGTCTCTAGACGCAAATATTGGTGTGAGAGCTAATTCAATCAAGGAAACACTGCATGTTGCTGAAGGGCATATTGAAGAAGGATCAGCCGAGTGGTTCTTGTGGGAGAACAACTCCATTTGGCTCACTAACTTCACACACCATCAGGCTTCCAAGCAGCTCTCAAGGAAACTCAGTTTTCACACTCTATGCTTAGTGCCCTTTGAGTGCCTAGGACTGAAATGAAGCTTGGTGAGCATCCCACACAAACGAATGCTCCACATGCGGGTTTCACATGCCACCAACTCCACATTCACAGGCAACTTCAGCGCCACAGCCGTTTGCAGATAGCCCTCAATGCAAAGGCTCTAGACGCAAATATTGGTGTGAGAGCTAATTCAATCAAGGAAACACTGCATGTTGGTGAAGGGCATATTGAAGAAGGATCAGCCGAGTGGTTCTTGTGGGAGAACAACTCCATTTGGCTCACTAACTTCACACACCATCAGGCTTCCAAGCAGCTCTCAAGGAAACTCAGTTTTCACACTCTATGCTTAGTGCCCTTTGAGTGCATTATCTAGAAATGAACCTGGTAGAGCATCCCACACAAACGAATGCTCCACATGCGGGTTTCACATGCCACCAACTCCACATTCACAGGCAACTTCAGCGCCACAGCCGTTTTCAGATAGCCCTCAATGCAAAGGCTCTAGACGCAAATATTGGTGTGAGAGCTAATTCAATCAAGGAAACACTGCATGTTGGTGAAGGGCATATTGAAGAAGGATCAGCCGAGTGGTTCTTGTGGGAGAACAACTCCATTTGGCTCACTAACTTCACAAACCATCAGGCTTCCAAGCAGCTCTCAAGGAAACTCAGTTTTCACACTCTATGCTTAGTGCCCTTTGAGTGCATTATCTAGGAATGAACCTGGTAGAGCATCCCACACAAACGAATGCTCCACATGCTGGTTTCACATGCCACCAACTCCACATTCTCAGGCAACTTCAGTGCCACAGCCGTTTTCAGATAGCCCTCAATGCAAAGGCTCTAGACGCAAATATTGGTGTGAGAGCTAATTCAATCAAGGAAACACTGCATGTTGGTGAAGGGCATATTGAAGAAGGATCAGCCAAGTGGTTCTTGTGGGAGAACAACTCCATTTGGCTCACTAACTTCACACACCATCAGGCTTCCAAGCAGCTCTCAAGGAAACTCAGTTTTCACACTCTATGCTTAGTGCCCTTTGAGGGCCTAGGACTGAAATGAAGCTTGGTGAGCATCCCACACAAACGAATGCTCCACATGCGGGTTTCACATGCCACCAACTCCACATTCACAGGCAACTTCAGCGCCACAGCCGTTTGCAGATAGCCCTCAATGCAAAGGCTCTAGACGCAAATATTGGTGTGAGAGCTAATTCAATCAAGGAAACACTGCATGTTGGTGAAGGGCATATTGAAGAAGGATCAGCCGAGTGGTTCTTGTGGGAGAACAACTCCATTTGGCTCACTAACTTCACACACCATCAGGCTTCCAAGCAGCTCTCAAGGAAACTCAGTTTTCACACTCTATGCTTAGTGCCCTTTGAGTGCATTATCTAGAAATGAACCTGGTAGAGCATCCCACACAAACGAATGCTCCACATGCGGGTTTCACATGCCACCAACTCCACATTCACAGGCAACTTCAGCGCCACAGCCGTTTTCAGATAGCCCTCAATGCAAAGGCTCTAGACGCAAATATTGGTGTGAGAGCTAATTCAATCAAGGAAACACTGCATGTTGGTGAAGGGCATATTGAAGAAGGATCAGCCGAGTGGTTCTTGTGGGAGAACAACTCCATTTGGCTCACTAACTTCACAAACCATCAGGCTTCCAAGCAGCTCTCAAGGAAACTCAGTTTTCACACTCTATGCTTAGTGCCCTTTGAGTGCATTATCTAGGAATGAACCTGGTAGAGCATCCCACACAAACGAATGCTCCACATGCTGGTTTCACATGCCACCAACTCCACATTCTCAGGCAACTTCAGTGCCACAGCCGTTTTCAGATAGCCCTCAATGCAAAGGCTCTAGACGCAAATATTGGTGTGAGAGCTAATTCAATCAAGGAAACACTGCATGTTGGTGAAGGGCATATTGAAGAAGGATCAGCCAAGTGGTTCTTGTGGGAGAACAACTCCATTTGGCTCACTAACTTCACACACCATCAGGCTTCCAAGCAGCTCTCAAGGAAACTCAGTTTTCACACTCTATGCTTAGTGCCCTTTGAGGGCCTAGGACTGAAATGAAGCTTGGTGAGCATCCCACACAAACGAATGCTCCACATGCGGGTTTCACATGCCACCAACTCCACATTCACAGGCAACTTCAGCGCCACAGCCGTTTTCAGATAGCCCTCAATGCAAAGGCTCTAGACGCAAATATTGGTGTGAGAGCTAATTCAATCAAGGAAACACTGCATCTTGCTGAAGGGCATATTGAAGAAGGATCAGCCGAGTGGTTCTTGTGGGAGAACAACTCCATTTGGCTCACTAACTTCACACACCATCAGGCTTCCAAGCAGCTCTCAAGGAAACTCAGTTTTCACACTCTATGCTTAGTGCCCTTTGTGTGCATTATCTAGGAATGAACCTGGTAGAGCATCCCACACAAACGAATGCTCCACATGTGGGTTTCACATGCCACCAACTCCACATTCACAGGCAACTTCAGCGCCACAGCCATTTTCAGATAGTCCTCAATGCAAAGGCTCTAGACGCAAATATTGGTGTGAGAGCTAATTCAATCAAGGAAACACTGTATGTTGCTGAAGGGTATATTGAAGAAGGATCAGCGTTGTGGTTCTTGTGGGAGAACAACTCCATTTGGCTCACTAACTTCACACACCATCAGGCTTCCAAGCAGCTCTCAAGGAAACTCAGTTTTCACACTCTATGCTTAGTGCCCTTTGAGTGCATTATCTAGGAATGAATCTAGTAGAGCATCCCACACAAACGAATGCTCCACATGCGGGTTTCACATGCCACCAACTCCATATTCACAGGCAACTTCAGAGCCACAGCCGTTTTCAGATAGCCCTCAATGCAAAGGCTCTAGACGCAAATATTGGTGTGAGAGCTAATTCAATCAAGGAAACACTGCATGTTGGTGAAGGGCATATTGAAGAAGGATCATCCGAGTGGTTCTTGTGGGAGAACAACTCCATTTGGCTCACTAACTTCACACACCATCAGGCTTCCAAGCAGCTCTCAAGGAAACTCAGTTTTCACACTCTATGCTTAGTGCCCTTTGAGTGCATTATCTAGGAATGAAATGAAGCTTGGTGAGCATCCCACACAAACGAATGCTCCACATGCGGGTTTCACATGCCACCAACTCCACATTCACAGGCAACTTCAGCGCCACAGCCATTTTCAGATAGTCCTCAATGCAAAGGCTCTAGACGCAAATATTGGTGTGAGAGCTAATTCAATCAAGGAAACACTACATGTTGCTGAAGGGCATATTGAAGAAGGATCAGCCGAGTGGTTCTTGTGGGAGAACAACTCCATTTGGCTCACTAACTTCACACACCATCAGGCTTCCAAGCAGCTCTCAAGGAAACTCAGTTTTCACACTCTATGCTTAGTGCCCTTTGAGTGCCTTGGAATGAAATGAAGCTTGGTCAGCATCCCACACAAACGAATGCTCCACATGCGGGTTTCACATGCCACCAACTCCACATTCACAGGCAACTACAGCGAAAAGGCGTTTTCAGATAGCCCTCAATGCAAAGGCTCTAGACGCAAATATTGGTGTGAGAACTAATTCAACCAAGGAAACACTGCATGTTGCTGAAGGGCATATTGAGGAAGGATCAGCCGAGTGGTTCTTGTGGGAGAACAACTCCATTTGGCTCACTAACTTCACACACCATCAGGCTTCCAAGCAGCTCTCAAGGAAACTCAGTTTTCACACTGTATGCTTAGTGCCCTTTGAGTGCATTATCTAGGAATGAATCTAGTAGAGCATCCCACACAAACGAATGCTCCACATGCTGGTTTCACATGCCACCAACTCCACATTCACAGGCAACTTCAGCGCCACAGCCGTTTTCAGACAGCCCTCAATGCAAAGGCTCTAGACGCAAATATTGGTGTGAGAGCTAATTCAATCAAGGAAACACTGCATGTTGGTGAAGGGCATATTGAAGAAGGATCAGCCGAGTGGTTCTTGTGGGAGAACAACTCCATTTGGCTCACTAACTTCACACACCATCAGGCTTCCAAGCAGCTCTCAAGGAAACTCAGTTTTCACACTCTATGCTTAGTGCCCTTTGAGTGCATTATCTAGGAATGAACCTGGTAGAGCATCCCACACAAACGAATGCTCCACATGCTGGTTTCACATGCCACCAACTCCACATTCACAGGCAACTTCAGCGCCATAGATTTTTCAGATAGCCCTCAATGCAAAGGTTCTAGACGCAAATATTGGTGTGAGAGCTAATTCAATCAAGGAAACACTGCATGTTGGTGAAGGGCATATTGAAGAAGGATTAGCGAAGTGGTTCTTGTGGGAGAACAACTCCATTTGGCTCACTAACTTCACACACCATCAGGCTTCCAAGCAGCTCTCAAGGAAACTCAGTTTTCACACTCTATGCTTAGTGCCCTTTGAGTGCATTATCTAGGAATGAATCTAGTAGAGCATCTCACAAAAACGAATGCTCCACATGTGGGTTTCACATGCCACCAATTCCACATTCACAGGCAACTTCAGCACCACAGCCGTTTTCAGATAGCCCTCAATGCAAAGGCTCTAGACGCAAATATTGGTGTGAGAGCTAATTCAATCAAGGAAACACTGCATGTTGGTGAAGGGCATATTGAAGAAGGATCAGCCGAGTGGTTCTTGTGGGAGAACAACTCCATTTGGCTCACTAACTTCACACACCATCAGGCTTCCAAGCAGCTCTCAAGGAAACTCAGTTTTCACACTCTATGCTTAGTGCCCTTTGAGTGCCTTGGAATGAAATGAACCTGGTAGAGCATCCCACACAAACGAATGCTCCACATGCGGGTTTCACATGCCACCAACTCCACATTCACAGGCAACTTCAGTGCCACAGCCGTTTTCAGATAGCCCTCAATGCAAAGGCTCTAGACGCAAATATTGGTGTGAGAGCTAATTCAATCAAGGAAACACTGCATGTTGGTGAAGGGCATATTGAAGAAGGATCAGCCAAGTGGTTCTTGTGGGAGAACAACTCTATTTCGCTCACTAACTTCACAAACCATCAGGCTTCCAAGCAGCTCTCAAGGAAACTCAGTTTTCACACTCTATGCTTAGTGCCCTTTGAGTGCATTATCTAGGAATGAACCTGGTAGAGCATCCCACACAAACGAATGCTCCACATGCTGGTTTCACATGCCACCAACTCCACATTCTCAGGCAACTTCAGTGCCACAGCCGTTTTCAGATAGCCCTCAATGCAAAGGCTCTAGACGCAAATATTGGTGTGAGAGCTAATTCAATCAAGGAAACACTGCATGTTGGTGAAGGGCATATTGAAGAAGGATCAGCCAAGTGGTTCTTGTGGGAGAACAACTCCATTTGGCTCACTAACTTCACACACCATCAGGCTTCCAAGCAGCTCTCAAGGAAACTCAGTTTTCACACTCTATGCTTAGTGCCCTTTGAGGGCCTAGGACTGAAATGAAGCTTGGTGAGCATCCCACACAAACGAATGCTCCACATGCGGGTTTCACATGCCACCAACTCCACATTCACAGGCAACTTCAGCGCCATAGCCGTTTTCAGAGAGCCCTCAATGCAAAGGCTCTAGACGCAAATATTGGTGTGAGAGCTAATTCAATCAAGAAAAAACTGCATGTTGGTGAAGGGCAAATTGAAGAAGGATCAGCCGAGTGGTTCTTGTGGGAGAACAACTCCATTTGGCTCACTAACTTCACACACCATCAGGCTTCCAAGCAGCTCTCAAGGAAACTCAGTTTTCACACTCTATGCTTAGTGCCCTTTGAGTGCGTTGGAATGAAATGAAGCTTGGTCAGCATCCCACACAAACGAATGCTCCACATGCGGGTTTCACATGCCACCAACTCCACATTCACAGGCAACTACAGCGAAAAGGCATTTTCAGATATCCCTCAATGCAAAGGCTCTAGACGCAAATATTGGTGTGAGAGCTAATTCAACCAAGGAAACACTGCATGTTGCTGAAGGGCATATTGAGGAAGGATCAGCCGAGTGGTTCTTGTGGGAGAACAACTCCATTTGGCTCACTAACTTCACACACCATCAGGCTTCCAAGCAGCTCTCAAGGAAACTCAGTTTTCACACTCTATGCTTAGTGCCCTTTGAGTGCATTAGCTAGGAATGAATCTAGTAGAGCATCCCACACAAACGAATGCTCCACATGCGGGTTTCACATGCCACCAACTCCACATTCTCATTCAACTTCAGCGCCACAGCCGTTTTCAGACAGCCCTCAATGCAAAGGCTCTAGACGCAAATATTGGTGTGAGAGCTAATTCAATCAAGGAAACACTGCATGTTGGTGAAGGGCATATTGAAGAAGGATCAGCCGAGTGGTTCTTGTGGGAGAACAACTCCATTTGGCTCACTAACTTCACACACCATCAGGCTTCCAAGCAGCTCTCAAGGAACCTCAGTTTTCACAATCTATGCTTAGTGCCCTTAGAGTGCATTATCTAGGAATGAACCGGGTAGAGCATCCCACACAAACGAATGCTCCACATGCGGGTTTCACATGACACCAACTCCACATTCACAGGCAACTTCAGCGCCATAGCCGTTTTCAGATAGCCCTCAATGCAAAGGCTCTAGACGCAAATATTGGTGTGAGAGCTAATTCAATCAAGGAAACACTGCATGTTGGTGAAGGGCATATTGAAGAAGGATCAGCCGAGTGGTTCTTGTGGGAGAACAACTCCATTTGGCTCACTAACTTCACACACCATCAGGCTTCCAAGCAGCTCTCAAGGAAACTCAGTTTTCACACTCTATGCTTAGTGCCCTTTGAGTGCCTTGGAATGAAATGAAGCTTGGTCAGCATCCCACACAAACGAATGCTCCACATGCGGGTTTCACATGCCACCAACTCCACATTCACAGGCAACTACAGCGAAAAGGCGTTTTCAGATAGCCCTCAATGCAAAGGCTCTAGACGCAAATATTGGTGTGAGAACTAATTCAACCAAGGAAACACTGCATGTTGCTGAAGGGCATATTGAGGAAGGATCAGCCGAGTGGTTCTTGTGGGAGAACAACTCCATTTGGCTCACTAACTTCACACACCATCAGGCTTCCAAGCAGCTCTCAAGGAAACTCAGTTTTCACACTGTATGCTTAGTGCCCTTTGAGTGCATTATCTAGGAATGAATCTAGTAGAGCATCCCACACAAACGAATGCTCCACATGCGGGTTTCACATGCCACCAACTCCACATTCACAGGCAACTTCAGCGCCACAGCCGTTTTCAGACAGCCCTCAATGCAAAGGCTCTAGACGCAAATATTGGTGTGAGAGCTAATTCAATCAAGGAAACACTGCATGTTGGTGAAGGGCATATTGAAGAAGGATCAGCCGAGTGGTTCTTGTGGGAGAACAACTCCATTTGGCTCACTAACTTCACACACCATCAGGCTTCCAAGCAGCTCTCAAGGAAACTCAGTTTTCACACTCTATGCTTAGTGCCCTTTGAGTGCATTATCTAGGAATGAACCTGGTAGAGCATCCCACACAAACGAATGCTCCACATGCTGGTTTCACATGCCACCAACTCCACATTCACAGGCAACTTCAGCGCCATAGATTTTTCAGATAGCCCTCAATGCAAAGGTTCTAGACGCAAATATTGGTGTGAGAGCTAATTCAATCAAGGAAACACTGCATGTTGGTGAAGGGCATATTGAAGAAGGATCAGCGAAGTGGTTCTTGTGGGAGAACAACTCCATTTGGCTCACTAACTTCACACACCATCAGGCTTCCAAGCAGCTCTCAAGGAAACTCAGTTTTCACACTCTATGCTTAGTGCCCTTTGAGTGCATTATCTAGGAATGAATCTAGTAGAGCATCTCACAAAAACGAATGCTCCACATGTGGGTTTCACATGCCACCAATTCCACATTCACAGGCAACTTCAGCACCACAGCCGTTTTCAGATAGCCCTCAATGCAAAGGCTCTAGACGCAAATATTGGTGTGAGAGCTAATTCAATCAAGGAAACACTGCATGTTGGTGAAGGGCATATTGAAGAAGGATCAGCCGAGTGGTTCTTGTGGGAGAACAACTCCATTTGGCTCACTAACTTCACACACCATCAGGCTTCCAAGCAGCTCTCAAGGAAACTCAGTTTTCACACTCTATGCTTAGTGCCCTTTGAGTGCATTATCTAGAAATGAACCTGGTAGAGCATCCCACACAAACGAATGCTCCACATGCGGGTTTCACATGCCACCAACTCCACATTCACAGGCAACTTCAGTGCCACAGCCGTTTTCAGATAGCCCTCAATGCAAAGGCTCTAGACGCAAATATTGGTGTGAGAGCTAATTCAATCAAGGAAACACTGCATGTTGGTGAAGGGCATATTGAAGAAGGATCAGCCAAGTGGTTCTTGTGGGAGAACAACTCTATTTCGCTCACTAACTTCACAAACCATCAGGCTTCCAAGCAGCTCTCAAGGAAACTCAGTTTTCACACTCTATGCTTAGTGCCCTTTGAGTGCATTATCTAGGAATGAACCTGGTAGAGCATCCCACACAAACGAATGCTCCACATGCTGGTTTCACATGCCACCAACTCCACATTCTCAGGCAACTTCAGTGCCACAGCCGTTTTCAGATAGCCCTCAATGCAAAGGCTCTAGACGCAAATATTGGTGTGAGAGCTAATTCAATCAAGGAAACACTGCATGTTGGTGAAGGGCATATTGAAGAAGGATCAGCCAAGTGGTTCTTGTGGGAGAACAACTCCATTTGGCTCACTAACTTCACACACCATCAGGCTTCCAAGCAGCTCTCAAGGAAACTCAGTTTTCACACTCTATGCTTAGTGCCCTTTGAGGGCCTAGGACTGAAATGAAGCTTGGTGAGCATCCCACACAAACGAATGCTCCACATGCGGGTTTCACATGCCACCAACTCCACATTCACAGGCAACTTCAGCGCCATAGCCGTTTTCAGAGAGCCCTCAATGCAAAGGCTCTAGACGCAAATATTGGTGTGAGAGCTAATTCAATCAAGTAAAAACTGCATGTTGGTGAAGGGCAAATTGAAGAAGGATCAGCCGAGTGGTTCTTGTGGGAGAACAACTCCATTTGGCTCACTAACTTCACACACCATCAGGCTTCCAAGCAGCTCTCAAGGAAACTCAGTTTTCACACTCTATGCTTAGTGCCCTTTGTGTGCATTATCTAGGAATGAACCTGGTAGAGCATCCCACACAAACGAATGCTCCACATGCGGGTTTCACATGACACCAACTCCACATTCACAGGCAACTTCAGCGCCACAGCCATTTTCAGATAGTCCTCAATGCAAAGGCTCTAGACGCAAATATTGGTGTGAGAGCTAATTCAATCAAGGAAACACTGTATGTTGCTGAAGGGTATATTGAAGAAGGATCAGCGTTGTGGTTCTTGTGGGAGAACAACTCCATTTGGCTCACTAACTTCACACACCATCAGGCTTCCAAGCAGCTCTCAAGGAAACTCAGTTTTCACACTCTATGCTTAGTGCCCTTTGAGTGCATTATCTAGGAATGAATCTAGTAGAGCATCCCACACAAACGAATGCTCCACATGCGGGTTTCACATGCCACCAACTCCACATTCACAGGCAACTTCAGTGCCACAGCCGTTTTCAGATAGCCCTCAATGCAAAGGCTCTAGACGCAAATATTGGTGTGAGAGCTAATTCAATCAAGGAAACACTGCATGTTGCTGAAGGGCATATTGAAGAAGGATCATCCGAGTGGTTCTTGTGGGAGAACAACTCCATTTGGCTCACTAACTTCACACACCATCAGGCTTCCAAGCAGCTCTCAAGGAAACTCAGTTTTCACACTCTATGCTTAGTGCCCTTTGAGTGCATTATCTAGGACTGAAATGAAGCTTGGTGAGCATCCCACACAAACGAATGCTCCACATGCGGGTTTCACATGCCACCAACTCCACATTCTCAGGCAACTTCAGCGCCACAGCCATTTTCAGATAGTCCTCAATGCAAAGGCTCTAGACGCAAATATTGGTGTGAGAGCTAATTCAATCAAGGAAACACTACATGTTGCTGAAGGGCATATTGAAGAAGGATCAGCCGAGTGGTTCTTGTGGGAGAACAACTCCATTTGGCTCACTAACTTCACACACCATCAGGCTTCCAAGCAGCTCTCAAGGAAACTCAGTTTTCACACTCTATGCTTAGTGCCCTTTGAGTGCCTTGGAATGAAATGAAGCTTGGTCAGCATCCCACACAAACGAATGCTCCACATGCGGGTTTCACATGCCACCAACTCCACATTCACAGGCAACTTCAGCGCACAGCCTTTTTCAGATAGCCTCAATGCAAAGGTTCTAGACGCAAATATTGGTGTGAGAGCTAATTCAATCAAGGAAACACTGCATGTTGGTGAAGGGCATATTGAAGAAGGATCAGCGAAGTGGTTCTTGTGGGAGAACAACTCCATTTGGCTCACTAACTTCACACACCATCAGGCTTCCAAGCAGCTCTCAAGGAAACTCAGTTTTCACACTCTATGCTTAGTGCCCTTTGAGTGCATTATCTAGGAATGAATCTAGTAGAGCATCTCACAAAAACGAATGCTCCACATGCTGGTTTCACATGCCACCAATTCCACATTCACAGGCAACTTCAGCACCACAGCCGTTTTCAGATAGCCCTCAATGCAAAGGCTCTAGACGCAAATATTGGTGTGAGAGCTAATTCAATCAAGGAAACACTGCATGTTGGTGAAGGGCATATTGAAGAAGGATCAGCCGAGTGGTTCTTGTGGGAGAACAACTCCATTTGGCTCACTAACTTCACACACCATCAGGCTTCCAAGCAGCTCTCAAGGAAACTCAGTTTTCACACTCTATGCTTAGTGCCCTTGGAGATCATTATCTAGGAATGAACCTGGTAGAGCATCCCACACAAACGAATGCTCCACATGCGGGTTTCACATGCCACCAACTCCACATTCTCATTCAACTTCAGCGCCACAGCCGTTTTCAGATAGCCCTCAATGCAAAGGCTCTAGACGCAAATATTGGTGTGAGAGCTAATTCAATCAAGGAAACACTGCATGTTGGTGAAGGGCATATTGAAGAAGGATCAGCCGAGTGGTTCTTGTGGGAGAACAACTCCATTTGGCTCACTAACTTCACACACCATCAGGCTTCCAAGCAGCTCTCAGGAAACTCAGTTTTCACACTCTATGCTTAGTGCCCTTTGAGTGCCTAGGACTGAAATGAATCTTGGTGAGCATCCCACACAAACGAATGCTCCACATGCGGGTTTCACATGACACCAACTCCACATTCACAGGCAACTTCAGCGCCATAGCCGTTTTCAGATAGCCCTCAATGCAAAGGCTCTAGACGCAAATATTGGTGTGAGAGCTAATTCAATCAAGGAAACACTGCATGTTGGTGAAGGGCATATTGAAGAAGGATCAGCCAAGTGGTTCTTGTGGGAGAACAACTCCATTTGGCTCACTAACTTCACACACCATCAGGCTTCCAAGCAGCTCTCAAGGAAACTCAGTTTTCACACTCTATGCTTAGTGCCCTTTGAGGGCCTAGGACTGAAATGAAGCTTGGTGAGCATCCCACACAAACGAATGCTCCACATGCGGGTTTCACATGCCACCAACTCCACATTCACAGGCAACTTCAGCGCCATAGCCGTTTTCAGAGAGCCCTCAATGCAAAGGCTCTAGACGCAAATATTGGTGTGAGAGCTAATTCAATCAAGAAAAAACTGCATGTTGGTGAAGGGCAAATTGAAGAAGGATCAGCCGAGTGGTTCTTGTGGGAGAACAACTCCATTTGGCTCACTAACTTCACACACCATCAGGCTTCCAAGCAGCTCTCAAGGAAACTCAGTTTTCACACTCTATGCTTAGTGCCCTTTGTGTGCATTATCTAGGAATGAACCTGGTAGAGCATCCCACACAAACGAATGCTCCACATGCGGGTTTCACATGCCACCAACTCCACATTCACAGGCAACTTCAGCGCCACAGCCATTTTCAGATAGTCCTCAATGCAAAGGCTCTAGACGCAAATATTGGTGTGAGAGCTAATTCAATCAAGGAAACACTGTATGTTGCTGAAGGGTATATTGAAGAAGGATCAGCGTTGTGGTTCTTGTGGGAGAACAACTCCATTTGGCTCACAAACTTCACACACCATCAGGCTTCCAAGCAGCTCTCAAGGAAACTCAGTTTTCACACTCTATGCTTAGTGCCCTTTGAGTGCATTATCTAGGAATGAATCTAGTAGAGCATCCCACACAAACGAATGCTCCACATGCGGGTTTCACATGCCACCAACTCCACATTCACAGGCAACTTCAGTGCCACAGCCGTTTTCAGATAGCCCTCAATGCAAAGGCTCTAGACGCAAATATTGGTGTGAGAGCTAATTCAATCAAGGAAACACTGCATGTTGGTGAAGGGCATATTGAAGAAGGATCATCCGAGTGGTTCTTGTGGGAGAACAACTCCATTTGGCTCACTAACTTCACACACCATCAGGCTTCCAAGCAGCTCTCAAGGAAACTCAGTTTTCACACTCTATGCTTAGTGCCCTTTGAGTGCATTATCTAGGAATGAAATGAAGCTTGGTGAGCATCCCACACAAACGAATGCTCCACATGCGGGTTTCACATGCCACCAACTCCACATTCACAGGCAACTTCAGCGCCACAGCCATTTTCAGATAGTCCTCAATGCAAAGGCTCTAGACGCAAATATTGGTGTGAGAGCTAATTCAATCAAGGAAACACTACATGTTGCTGAAGGGCATATTGAAGAAGGATCAGCCGAGTGGTTCTTGTGGGAGAACAACTCCATTTGGCTCACTAACTTCACACACCATCAGGCTTCCAAGCAGCTCTCAAGGAAACTCAGTTTTCACACTCTATGCTTAGTGCCCTTTGAGTGCCTTGGAATGAAATGAAGCTTGGTCAGCATCCCACACAAACGAATGCTCCACATGCGGGTTTCACATGCCACCAACTCCACATTCACAGGCAACTACAGCGCCAAGGCATTTTCAGATAGCCCTCAATGCAAAGGCTCTAGACGCAAATATTGGTGTGAGAGCTAATTCAACCAAGGAAACACTGCATGTTGCTGAAGGGCATATTGAGGAAGGATCAGCCGAGTGGTTCTTGTGGGAGAACAACTCCATTTGGCTCACTAACTTCACACACCATCAGGCTTCCAAGCAGCTCTCAAGGAAACTCAGTTTTCACACTGTATGCTTAGTGCCCTTTGAGTGCATTATCTAGGAATGAATCTAGTAGAGCATCCCACACAAACGAATGCTCCACATGCGGGTTTCACATGCCACCAACTCCACATTCTCATTCAACTTCAGCGCCACAGCCGTTTTCAGACAGCCCTCAATGCAAAGGCTCTAGACGCAAATATTGGTGTGAGAGCTAATTCAATCAAGGAAACACTGCATGTTGGTGAAGGGCATATTGAAGAAGGATCAGCCGAGTGGTTCTTGTGGGAGAACAACTCCATTTGGCTCACTAACTTCACACACCATCAGGCTTCCAAGCAGCTCTCAAGGAAACTCAGTTTTCACACTCTATGCTTAGTGCCCTTTCACTGCATTATCTAGGAATGAACCTGGTAGAGCATCCCACACAAACGAATGCTCCACATGCTGGTTTCACATGCCACCAACTCCACATTCACAGGCAACTTCAGCGCCACAGCCTTTTTCAGATAGCCCTCAATGCAAAGGTTCTAGACGCAAATATTGGTGTGAGAGCTAATTCAATCAAGGAAACACTGCATGTTGGTGAAGGGCATATTGAAGAAGGATCAGCGAAGTGGTTCTTGTGGGAGAACAACTCCATTTGGCTCACTAACTTCACACACCATCAGGCTTCCAAGCAGCTCTCAAGGAAACTCAGTTTTCACACTCTATGCTTAGTGCCCTTTGAGTGCATTATCTAGGAATGAATCTAGTAGAGCATCTCACAAAAACGAATGCTCCACATGCTGGTTTCACATGCCACCAATTCCACATTCACAGGCAACTTCAGCACCACAGCCGTTTTCAGATAGCCCTCAATGCAAAGGCTCTAGACGCAAATATTGGTGTGAGAGCTAATTCAATCAAGGAAACACTGCATGTTGGTGAAGGGCATATTGAAGAAGGATCAGCCGAGTGGTTCTTGTGGGAGAACAACTCCATTTGGCTCACTAACTTCACACACCATCAGGCTTCCAAGCAGCTCTCAAGGAAACTCAGTTTTCACACTCTATGCTTAGTGCCCTTTGAGTGCCTAGGACTGAAATGAATCTTGGTGAGCATCCCACACAAACGAATGCTCCACATGCGGGTTTCACATGACACCAACTCCACATTCACAGGCAACTTCAGCGCCACAGCCGTTTTCAGATAGCCCTCAATGCAAAGGCTCTAGACGCAAATATTGGTGTGAGAGCTAATTCAACCAAGGAAACACTGCATGTTGGTGAAGGGCATATTGAGGAAGGATCAGCCGAGTGGTTCTTGTGGGAGAACAACTCCATTTGGCTCACTAACTTCACACACCATCAGGCTTCCAAGCAGCTCTCAAGGTAACTCAGTTTTCACACTCTATGCTTAGTGCCCTTTGAGTGCATTATCTAGGAATGAATCTAGTAGAGCATCCCACACAAACGAATGCTGCACATGCTGGTTTCACTTGCCACCAACTCCACATTCACAGGCAACTTCAGCGCCACAGCCGTTTTCAGATAGCCCTCAATGCAAAGGCTCTAGACGTAAATATTGGTGTGAGAGCTAATTCAATCAAGGAAACACTGCATGTTGGTGAAGGGCATATTGAAGAAGGATCAGCCGAGTGGTTCTTGTGGGAGAACAACTCCATTTGGCTCACTAACTTCACACACCATCAGGCTTCCAAGCAGCTCTCAAGGAAACTCAGTTTTCACACTCTATGCTTAGTGCTCTTTGTGTGCCTAGGACTGAAATGAAGCTTGGTGAGCATCCCACACAAACGAATGCTCCACATGCGGGTTTCACATGCCACCAACTCCACATTCACAGGCAACTTCAGCGCCACAGCCATTTTCAGATAGCCCTCAATGCAAAGGCTCTAGACGCAAATATTGGTGTGAGAGCTAATTCAATCAAGGAAACACTGCATGTTGCAGAAGGGCGTATTGAAGAAGGATCAGCCGAGTGGTTCTTGTGGGAGAACAACTCCATTTGGCTCACTAACTTCACACACCATCAGGCTTCCAAGCAGCTCTCAAGGAAACTCAGTTTTCACACTGTATGCTTAGTGCCCTTTGAGTGCCTAGGACTGAAATGAAGCTTGGTGAGCATCCCACACAAACGAATGCTCCACATGCGGGTTTCACATGCCACCAACTCCACATTCACAGGCAACTTCAGCGCCAAGGCATTTTCAGATAGCCCTCAATGCAAAGGCTCTAGACGCAAATATTGGTGTGAGAGCTAATTCAATCAAGGAACACTGCATGTTGCTGAAGGGCATATTGAGGAAGCATCAGCCGAGTGGTTCTTGTGGGAGGACAACTCCATTTGTTCACTAACTTCACACACCATCAGGCTTCCAAGCAGCTCTCAAGGAAACTCAGTTTTCACACTCTATGCTTAGTGCCCTTTGAGTGCATTATCTAGGAATGAATCTAGTAGAGCATCCCACACAAACGAATGCTCCACATGCGGGTTTCACATGCCACCAACTCCACATTCACAGGCAACTTCAGCGCCACAGCCGTTTTCAGATAGCCCTCAGTGCAAAGGCTCTAGACGCAAATATTGGTGTGAGAGCTAATTCAATCAAGGAAACACTGCATGTTGGTGAAGGGCATATTGAAGAAGGATCAGCCGAGTGGTTCTTGTGGGAGAACAACTCCATTTGGCTCACTAACTTCACACACCATCAGGCTTCCAAGCAGCTCTCAAGGAAACTCAGTTTTCACACTCTATGCTTAGTGCCCTTTGAGTGCATTATCTAGGAATGAACCTGGTAGAGCATCCCACACAAACGAATGCTCCACATGCGGGTTTCACATGCCACCAACTCCACATTCACAGGCAACTTCAGCGCCACAGCCATTTTCAGATAGCCCTCAATGCAAAGGCTCTAGACGCAAATATTGGTGTGAGAGCTAATTCAATCAAGGAAACACTGCATGTTGGTGAAGGGCATATTGAAGAAGGATCAGCCGAGTGGTTCTTGTGGGAGAACAACTCCATTTGGCTCACAAACTTCACACACCATCAGGCTTCCAAGCAGCTCTCAAGGAAACTCAGTTTTCACACTCTATGCTTAGTGCCCTTTGAGTGCCTAGGACTGAAATGAATCTTGGTGAGTATCTCACACAAACGAATGCTCCACATGCGGGTTTCACATGCCACCAACTCCACATTCACAGGCAACTTCAGCGCCACAGCCGTTTTCAGATAGCCCTCAATGCAAAGGCTCTAGACACAAATATTGGTGTGAGAGCTAATTCAATCAAGGAAACACTGCATGTTGGTGAAGGGCATATTGAAGAAGGATCAGCCGAGTGGTTCTTGTGGGAGAACAACTCCATTTGGCTCACTAACTTCACACACCATCAGGTTTCCAAGCAGCTCTCAAGGAAACTCAGTTTTCACACTCTATGCTTAGTGCCCTTTGAGTGCCTAGGACTGAAATGAAGCTTGGTGAGCATCCCACACAAACGAATGCTCCACATGCGGGTTTCACATGCCACCAACTCCACATTCACAGGCAACTTCAGCGCCACAGCCGTTTTCAGATAGCCCTCAATGCAAAGGCTCTAGACACAAATATTGGTGTGAGAGCTAATTCAATCAAGGAAACACTGCATGTTGCTGAAGGGCATATTGAAGAAGGATCAGCCGAGTGGTTCTTGTGGGAGAACAACTCCATTTGGCTCACTAACTTCACACACCATCAGGCTTCCAAGCAGCTCTCAAGGAAACTCAGTTTTCACACTCTATGCTTAGTGCTCTTTGTGTGCCTAGGAATGAAATGAAGCTTGGTCAGCATCCCACAGAAATGAATGCTCCACATGCGGGTTTCACATGCCACCAACTCCACATTCACAGGCAACTTCAGCGCCACAGCCATTTTCAGATAGCCCTCAATGCAAAGGCTCTAGACGCAAATATTGGTGTGAGAGCTAATTCAATCAAGGAAACACTGCATGTTGGTGAAGGGCATATTGAAGAAGGATCAGCCGAGTGGTTCTTGTGGGAGAACAACTCCATTTGGCTCACTAACTTCACACACCATCAGGCTTCCAAGCAGCTCTCAAGGAAACTCAGTTTTCACACTGTATGCTTAGTGCCCTTTGAGTGCATTATCTAGGAATGAATCTAGTAGAGCATCCCACACAAACGAATGCTCCACATGCAGGTTTCACATGCCACCAACTCCACATTCACAGGCAACTTCAGCGCCACAGCCATTTTCAGATAGCCCTCAATGCAAAGGCTCTAGACACAAATATTGGTGTGAGAGCTAATTCAATCAAGGAAACACTGCATGCTTTTGAAGGTATTATTGAAGAAGGATCAGCCGAGTGGTTCTTGTGGGAGAACAACTCCATTTGGCTCACTAACTTCACACACCATCAGGCTTCCAAGCAGCTCTCAAGGAAACTCAGTTTTCACACTCTATGCTTAGTGCCCTTGGAGATCATTATCTAGGAATGAACCTGGTAGAGCATCCCACACAAACGAATGCTCCACATGCGGGTTTCACATGCCACCAACTCCACATTCTCATTCAACTTCAGCGCCACAGCCGTTTTCAGATAGCCCTCAATGCAAAGGCTCTAGACGCAAATATTGGTGTGAGAGCTAATTCAATCAAGGAAACACTGCATGTTGGTGAAGGGCATATTGAAGAAGGATCAGCCGAGTGGTTCTTGTGGGAGAACAACTCCATTTGGCTCACTAACTTCACACACCATCAGGCTTCCAAGCAGCTCTCAAGGAAACTCAGTTTTCACACTCTATGCTTAGTGCCCTTTGAGTGCCTAGGACTGAAATGAATCTTGGTGAGCATCCCACACAAACGAATGCTCCACATGCGGGTTTCACATGACACCAACTCACATTCACAGGCAACTTCAGCGCCATAGCCGTTTTCAGATAGCCCTCAATGCAAAGGCTCTAGACGCAAATATTGGTGTGAGAGCTAATTCAATCAAGGAAACACTGCATGTTGGTGAAGGGCATATTGAAGAAGGATCAGCCAAGTGGTTCTTGTGGGAGAACAACTCCATTTGGCTCACTAACTTCACACACCATCAGGCTTCCAAGCAGCTCTCAAGGAAACTCAGTTTTCACACTCTATGCTTAGTGCCCTTTGAGGGCCTAGGACTGAAATGAAGCTTGGTGAGCATCCCACACAAACGAATGCTCCACATGCGGGTTTCACATGCCACCAACTCCACATTCACAGGCAACTTCAGCGCCATAGCCGTTTTCAGAGAGCCCTCAATGCAAAGGCTCTAGACGCAAATATTGGTGTGAGAGCTAATTCAATCAAGAAAAAACTGCATGTTGGTGAAGGGCAAATTGAAGAAGGATCAGCCGAGTGGTTCTTGTGGGAGAACAACTCCATTTGGCTCACTAACTTCACACACCATCAGGCTTCCAAGCAGCTCTCAAGGAAACTCAGTTTTCACACTCTATGCTTAGTGCCCTTTGTGTGCATTATCTAGGAATGAACCTGGTAGAGCATCCCACACAAACGAATGCTCCACATGCGGGTTTCACATGCCACCAACTCACATTCACAGGCAACTTCAGCGCCACAGCCATTTTCAGATAGTCCTCAATGCAAAGGCTCTAGACGCAAATATTGGTGTGAGAGCTAATTCAATCAAGGAAACACTGTATGTTGCTGAAGGGTATATTGAAGAAGGATCAGCGTTGTGGTTCTTGTGGGAGAACAACTCCATTTGGCTCACAAACTTCACACACCATCAGGCTTCCAAGCAGCTCTCAAGGAAACTCAGTTTTCACACTCTATGCTTAGTGCCCTTTGAGTGCATTATCTAGGAATGAAATGAAGCTTGGTGAGCATCCACACAAACGAATGCTCCACATGCGGGTTTCACATGCCACCAACTCCACATTCACAGGCAACTTCAGTGCCACAGCCGTTTTCAGATAGCCCTCAATGCAAAGGCTCTAGACGCAAATATTGGTGTGAGAGCTAATTCAATCAAGGAAACACTGCATGTTGGTGAAGGGCATATTGAAGAAGGATCAGCCGAGTGGTTCTTGTGGGAGAACAACTCCATTTGGCTCACTAACTTCACACACCATCAGGCTTCCAAGCAGCTCTCAAGGAAACTCAGTTTTCACACTCTATGCTTAGTGCCCTTTGAGTGCATTATCTAGGAATGAAATGAAGCTTGGTGAGCATCCCACACAAACGAATGCTCCACATGCGGGTTTCACATGCCACCAACTCCACATTCACAGGCAACTTCAGCGCCACAGCCATTTTCAGATAGTCCTCAATGCAAAGGCTCTAGACGCAAATATTGGTGTGAGAGCTAATTCAATCAAGGAAACACTACATGTTGCTGAAGGGCATATTGAAGAAGGATCAGCCGAGTGGTTCTTGTGGGAGAACAACTCCATTTGGCTCACTAACTTCACACACCATCAGGCTTCCAAGCAGCTCTCAAGGAAACTCAGTTTTCACACTCTATGCTTAGTGCCCTTTGAGTGCCTTATAATGAAATGAAGCTTGGTCAGCATCCCACACAAACGAATGCTCCACATGCGGGTTTCACATGCCACCAACTCCACATTCACAGGCAACTACAGCGCCAAGGCATTTTCAGATAGCCCTCAATGCAAAGGCTCTAGACGCAAATATTGGTGTGAGAGCTAATTCAACCAAGGAAACACTGCATGTTGCTGAAGGGCATATTGAGGAAGGATCAGCCGAGTGGTTCTTGTGGGAGAACAACTCCATTTGA
>NW_026701222.1:0-19969 GCF_030435755.1 Ochotona princeps | reverse complement strand
ACTGAGTTTCCTTGAGAGCTGCTTGGAAGCCTGATGGTGTGTGAAGTTAGTGAGCCAAATGGAGTTGTTCTCCCACAAGAACCACTCGGCTGATTCTTCTTCAATATGCGCTTCACCAACATGCAGTGTTTCCTTGATTGAATTAGCTCTCACACCAATATTTGAGTCTAGAGCCTTTGCATTGAGGGCTATCTGAAAATGGCTTTGGCGATGAAGTTGTCTGAGAATGTGGAGTTGGTGGCATGTGAAACCCGCATGTGGAGCATTGGTTTGTGTGGGATGCTCTACCAGGTTCATTCCTAGATAATGCACTCAAAGGGCATTAAGCCTAGAGTGTGAAAACTGAGTTTCCTTGAGAGCTGCATGGAAGCCTGATGGTGTGTGAAGTTAGTGAGCCAAATGGAGTTGTTCTCCCACCAAAGAACCACTCGGCTGATCCTTCTTCAATATGCGCTTCACCAACATGCAGTGTTTCCTTGATTGAATTAGCTCTCACACCTATATTTCGGCCTAGAGCCTTTGCATTGAGGGCTATCTGAATACGGCTGTGGCGCTGAAGTTGTCTGTGAATGTGGAGTTGGTGGCATGTGAAACCCGCATGTGGAGCATTGGTTTGTGTGGATGCTCTACCAGGTTCATTCCTAGATAATGCACTCAAAGGGCATTAAGCCTAGAGTGTGAAAACTGAGTTTCCTTGAGAGCTGCTTGGAAGCCTGATGGTGTGTGAAGTTAGTGAGCCAAATGGAGTTGTTCCCCCACAAGAACCACTCGGCTGATTCTTCTTCAATATGCGCTTCACCAACATGCAGTGTTTCCTTGATTGAATTAGCTCTCACACCAATATTTGGGCCTGGAGCCTTTGCATTGAGGGCTACCTGAAAACGGCTTTGGCGCTGAAGTTGTCTGTGAATGTGGAGTTGGTGGCATGTGAAACCCGCATGTGGAGCATTCGTTTGTGTGATAAGCAAACCAAGTTTCATTTCAGTCCTAGGCACTCAAAGGGCATTAAGCCTAGAGTGTGAAAACTGAGTTTCCTTGAAAGCTGCTTGGAAGCCTGATGGTGTGTGAAGTTAGTGAGCCAAATGGAGTTGTTCTCCCACAAGAACCACTCGGCTGATTCTTCTTCAATATGCGCTTCACCAACATGCAGTGTTTCCTTGATTGAATTAGCTCTCACACCAATATTTTCGCCTAGAGCCTTTGCATTGAGGGCTATCTGAAAACGGCTTTGGTGCTGAAGTTGTCTGTGAATGTGGAGTTGGTGGCATGTGAAACCCGCCTGTGGAGCATTGGTTTGTGTGGGATGCTCTACCAGGTTCTTTCCTACATAATGCACTCAAAGGGCATTAAGCCTAGAGTGTGAAAACTGAGTTTCCTTGAGAGCTGCTTGGAAGCCTGATGGTGTGTGAAGTTAGTGAGCCAAATGGAGTTGTTCTCCCACAAGAACCACTTCGGGCTGATTCTTCTTCAATATGCGCTTCACCAACATGCAGTGTTTCCTTGATTGAATTAGCTCTCACACCAATATTTTCGCCTAGAGCCTTTGCATTGAGAGCTACCTGAAAACGGCTTTGTCGCTGAAGTTGTCTGTGAATGTGGAGTTGGTGGCATGTGAAACCCGCATGTGGAGCATTGGTTTGTGTGGGATGCTCTACCAGGTTCATTCCTACATAATGCACTCAAAGGGCATTAAGCCTAGAGTGTGAAAACTGAGTTTCCTTGAGAGCTGCTTGGAAGCCTGATGGTGTGTGAAGTTAGTGAGCCAAATGGAGTTGTTCTCCCACAAGAACCACTCGGCTGATTCTTCTTCAATATGCGCTTCACCAACATGCAGTGTTTCCTTGATTGAATTAGCTCTCACACCAATATTTGGGCCTGGAGCCTTTGCATTGAGAGCTACCTGGAAACGGCTTTGGCGCAGAAGTTGTCTGTGAATGTGGAGTTGGTGGCATGTGAAACCCGCATGTGGAGCATTGGTTTGTGTGGGATGCTCTACCAGGTTCATTTCAGTCCTAGGCACTCAAAGGGCATTAAGCCTAGAGTGTGAAAACTGAGTTTCCTTGAGAGCTGCATGGAAGCCTGATGGTGTGTGAAGTTAGTGAGCCAAATGGAGTTGTTCTCCCACAAGAACCACTCGGCTCTGATTCTTCTTCAATATGAGCTTCACCAACATGCAGTGTTTCCTTGATTGAATTAGCTCTCACACCAATATTTGAGTCTAGAGCCTTTGCATTGAGGGCTATCTGAAAATGGCTTTGGCGATGAAGTTGTCTGTGAATGTGGAGTTGGTGGCATGTGAAACCCGCATGTGGAGCATTGGTTTGTGTGGGATGCTCTACCAGGTTCATTCCTAGATAATGCACTCAAAGGGCATTAAGCCTAGAGTGTGAAAACTGAGTTTCCTTGAGAGCTGCATGGAAGCCTGATGGTGTGTGAAGTTAGTGAGCCAAATGGAGTTGTTCTCCCACAAGAACCACTCGGCTGATCCTTCTTCAATATGCGCTTCACCAACATGCAGTGTTTCCTTGATTGAATTAGCTCTCACACCAATATTTGCGTCTAGAGCCTTTGCATTGAGGGCTATCAGAAAACGGCTGTGGCGCTGAAGTTGTCTGTGAATGTGGAGTTGGTGGCATGTGAAACCCGCCTGTGGAGCATTGGTTTGTGTGGGATGCTCTACCAGGTTCTTTCCTAGATAATGCACTCCAAGGGCATTAAGCCTAGAGTGTGAAAACTGAGTTTCCTTGAGAGCTGCTTGGAAGCCTGATGGTGTGTGAAGTTAGTGAGCCAAATGGAGTTGTTCTCCCACAAGAACCACTCGGCTGATTCTTCTTCAATATGCGCTTCACCAACATGCAGTGTTTCCTTGATTGAATTAGCTCTCACACAAATATTTGAGTCTAGAGCCTTTGCATTGAGGGCTATCTGAAAATGGCTTTGGCGCTGAAGTTGTCTGTGAATGTGGAGTTGGTGGCATGTGAAACCCGCATGTGGAGCATTGGTTTGTGTGGGATGCTCTACCAGGTTCATTCCTAGATAATGCACTCAAAGGGCATTAAGCCTAGAGTGTGAAAACTGAGTTTCCTTGAGAGCTGCATGGAAGCCTGATGGTGTGTGAAGTTAGTGAGCCAAATGGAGTTGTTCTCCCACAAGAACCACTCGGCTGATTCTTCTTCAATATGCGCTTCACCAACATGCAGTGTTTCCTTGATTGAATTAGCTCTCACACCAATATTTGCGCCTAGAGCCTTTGCATTGAGGGCTATCTGAAAACGGCTTTGGTGCTGAAGTTGTCTGTGAATGTGGAGTTGGTGGCATGTGAAACCCGCCTGTGGAGCATTGGTTTGTGTGGGATGCTCTACCAGGTTCTTTCCTACATAATGCACTCAAAGGGCATTAAGCCTAGAGTGTGAAAACTGAGTTTCCTTGAGAGCTGCTTGGAAGCCTGATGGTGTGTGAAGTTAGTGAGCCAAATGGAGTTGTTCTCCCACAAGAACCACTCGGCTGATTCTTCTTCAATATGCGCTTCACCAACATGCAGTGTTTCCTTGATTGAATTAGCTCTCACACCAATATTTGGGCCTGGAGCCTTTGCATTGAGAGCTACCTGAAAACGGCTTTGGCGCTGAAGTTGTCTGTGAATGTGGAGTTGGTGGCATGTGAATCCCGCATGTGGAGCATTGGTTTGTGTGGGATGCTCTACCAGGTTCATTCCTACATAATGCACTCAAAGGGCATTAAGCCTAGAGTGTGAAAACTGAGTTTCCTTGAGAGCTGCTTGGAAGCCTGATGGTGTGTGAAGTTAGTGAGCCAAATGGAGTTGTTCTCCCACAAGAACCACTCGGCTGATTCTTCTTCAATATGCGCTTCACCAACATGCAGTGTTTCCTTGATTGAATTAGCTCTCACACCAATATTTGGGCCTGGAGCCTTTGCATTGAGAGCTACCTGAAAACGGCTTTGGCGCTGAAGTTGTCTGTGAATGTGGAGTTGGTGGCATGTGAAACCCGCATGTGGAGCATTGGTTTGTGTGGGATGCTCTACCAGGTTCATTCCTAGATAATGCACTCAAAGGGCATTAAGCCTAGAGTGTGAAAACTGAGTTTCCTTGAGAGCTGCTTGGAAGCCTGATGGTGTGTGAAGTTAGTGAGCCAAATGGAGTTGTTCCCCCACAAGAACCACTCGGCTGATTCTTCTTCAATATGCGCTTCACCAACATGCAGTGTTTCCTTGATTGAATTAGCTCTCACACCAATATTTGCGCCTAGAGCCTTTGCATTGAGAGCTATCTGAAAATGGCTTTGGCGCTGAAGTTGTCTGTGAATGTGGAGTTGGTGGCATGTGAAACCCGCATGTGGAGCATTCGTTTGTGTGGGATGCTCTACCAGGTTCATTTCAGTCCTAGGCACTCAAAGCGCATTAAGCCTAGAGTGTGAAAACTGAGTTTCCTTGAGAGCTGCTTGGAAGCCTGATGGTGTGTGAAGTTAGTGAGCCAAATGGAGTTGTTCTCCCACAAGAACCACTCGGCTGATTCTTCTTCAATATGCGCTTCACCAACATGCAGTGTTTCCTTGATTGAATTAGCTCTCACACCAATATTTGCGCCTAGAGCCTTTGCATTGAGGGCTATCTGAAAATGGCTTTGGCGCTGAAGTTGTCTGTGAATGTGGAGTTGGTGGCATGTGAAACCCGCATGTGGAGCATTGGTTTGTGTGGGATGCTCTACCAGGTTCTTTCCTAGATAATGCACTCAAAGGGCATTAAGCCTAGAGTGTGAAAACTGAGTTTCCTTGAGAGCTGCATGGAAGCCTGATGGTGTGTGAAGTTAGTGAGCCAAATGGAGTTGTTCTCCCACAAGAACCACTCGGCTGATCCTTTTTCAATATGCGCTTCACCAACATGCAGTGTTTCCTTGATTGAATTAGCTCTCACACCAATATTTGCGCCTAGAGCCTTTGCATTGAGGGCTATCTGAAAATGGCTTTGGCGATGAAGTTGTCTGTGAATGTGGAGTTGGTGGCATGTGAAACCCGCATGTGGAGCATTGGTTTGTGTGGGATGCTCTACCAGGTTCATTCCTAGATAATGCACTCCAAGGGCATTAAGCCTAGAGTGTGAAAACTGAGTTTCCTTGAGAGCTGCATGGAAGCCTGATGGTGTGTGAAGTTAGTGAGCCAAAATGGAGTTGTTCTCCCACAAGAACCACTCGGCTGATTCTTCTTCAATATGCGCTTCACCAACATGCAGTGTTTCCTTGATTGAATTAGCTCTCACACCAATATTTGCGTCTAGAGCCTTTGCATTGAGGGCTATCTGAAAACGGCTGTGGCGCTGAAGTTGTCTGTGAATGTGGAGTTGGTGGCATGTGAAACCCGCATGTGGAGCATTGGTTTGTGTGGGATGCTCTACCAGGTTCATTCCTAGATAATGCACTCAAAGGGCATTAAGCCTAGAGTGTGAAAACTGAGTTTCCTTGAGAGCTGCTTGGAAGCCTGATGGTGTGTGAAGTTAGTGAGCCAAATGGAGTTGTTCCCCCATAAGAACGACTCGGCTGATTCTTCTTCAATATGCGCTTCACCAACATGCAGTGTTTCCTTGATTGAATTAGCTCTCACACCAATATTTGGGCCTGGAGCCTTTGCATTGAGGGCTACCAGAAAACGGCTTTGGCGCTGAAGTTGTCTGTGAATGTGGAGTTGGTGGCATGTGAAACCCGCCTGTGGAGCATTGGTTTGTGTGGGATGCTCTACCAGGTTCATTCCTACATAATGCACTCAAAGGGCATTAAGCCTAGAGTGTGAAAACTGAGTTTCCTTGAGAGCTGCTTGGAAGCCTGATGGTGTGTGAAGTTAGTGAGCCAAATGGAGTTGTTCTCCCACAAGAACCACTCGGCTGATTCTTCTTCAATATGCGCTTCACCAACATGCAGTGTTTCCTTGATTGAATTAGCTCTCACACCAATATTTGGGCCTGGAGCCTTTGCATTGAGAGCTACCTGAAAACGGCTTTGGCGCTGAAGTTGTCTGTGAATGTGGAGTTGGTGGCATGTGAAACCCGCATGTGGAGCATTGGTTTGTGTGGGATGCTCTACCAGGTTCATTCCTACATAATGCACTCAAAGGGCATTAAGCCTAGAGTGTGAAAACTGAGTTTCCTTGAGAGCTGCTTGGAAGCCTGATGGTGTGTGAAGTTAGTGAGCCAAATGGAGTTGTTCTCCCACAAGAACCACTCGGCTGATTCTTCTTCAATATGCGCTTCACCAACATGCAGTGTTTCCTTGATTGAATTAGCTCTCACACCAATATTTGCGCCTAGAGCCTTTGTATTGAGGGCTATCTGAAAATGGCTGTGGCGCTGAAGTTGCCTGTGAATGTGGAGTTGGTGGCATGTGAAACCCGCATGTGGAGCATTGGTTTGTGTGCGATGCTCTACCAGGTGCATTTCATTCCTAGGCACTCAAAGGGCATTAAGCCTAGAGTGTGAAAACTGAGTTTCCTTCAGAGCTGCTTGGAAGCCTGATGGTGTGTGAAGTTAGTGAGCCAAATGGAGTTGTTCTCCCACAAGAACCACTCGGCTGATTCTTCTTCAACATGCGCTTCACCAACACGCAGTGTTTCCTTGATTGAATTAGCTCTCACACCAATATTTGGGCCTGGAGCCTTTGCATTGAGGGCTACCTGAAAACGGCTTTGGCGATGAAGTTGTCTGTGAATGTGGAGTTGGTGGCATGTGAAACCCGCATGTGGAGCATTGGTTTGTGTGGGATGCTCTACCAGGTTCATTTCAGTCCTAGGCACTCAAAGGGCATTAAGCCTAGAGTGCGAAAACTGAGTTTCCTTGAGAGCTGCTTGGAAGCCTGATGGTGTGTGAAGTTAGTGAGCCAAATGGAGTTGTTCTCCCACAAGAACCACTCGGCTGATTCTTCTTCAATATGCGCTTCACCAACATGCAGTGTTTCCTTGATTGAATTAGCTCTCACACCAATATTTGCGCCTAGAGCCTTTGTATTGAGGGCTATCTGAAAATGGCTGTGGCGCTGAAGTTGTCTGTGAATGTGGAGTTGGTGGCATGTGAAACCCGCATGTGGAGCATTGGTTTGTGTGCGATGCTCTACCAGGTTCATTTCAGTCCTAGGCACTCAAAGGGCATTAAGCCTAGAGTGTGAAAACTGAGTTTCCTTGAGAGCTGCTTGGAAGCCTGATGGTGTGTGAAGTTAGTGAGCCAAATGGAGTTGTTCTCCCACAAGAACCACTCGGCTGATTCTTCTTCAATATGCTCTTCACCAACATGCAGTGTTTCCTTGATTGAATTAGCTCTCACACCAATATTTGAGTCTAGAGCCTTTGCATTGAGGGCTATCTGAAAATGGCTTTGGCGATGAAGTTGTCTGTGAATGTGGAGTTGGTGGCATGTGAAACCCGCATGTGGAGCATTGGTTTGTGTGGGATGCTCTACCAGGTTCATTCCTACATAATGCACTCAAAGGGCATTAAGCCTAGAGTGTGAAAACTGAGTTTCCTTGAGAGCTGCATGGAAGCCTGATGGTGTGTGAAGTTAGTGAGCCAAATGGAGTTGTTCTCCCACAAGAACCACTCGGCTGATCCTTCTTCAATATGCGCTTCACCAACATGCAGTGTTTCCTTGATTGAATTAGCTCTCACACCAATATTTGAGTCTAGAGCCTTTGCATTGAGGGCTATCTGAAAATGGCTTTGGCGCTGAAGTTGTCTGTGAATGTGGAGTTGGTGGCATGTGAAACCCGCATGTGGAGCATTGGTTTGTGTGGGATGCTCTACCAGGTTCATTCCTAGATAATGCACTCAAAGGGCATTAAGCCTAGAGTGTGAAAACTGAGTTTCCTTGAGAGCTGCTTGGAAGCCTGATGGTGTGTGAAGTTAGTGAGCCAAATGGAGTTGTTCCCCCACAAGAACCACTCGGCTGATTCTTCTTCAATATGCGCTTCACCAACATGCAGTGTTTCCTTGATTGAATTAGCTCTCACACCAATATTTGGGCCTGGAGCCTTTGCATTGAGGGCTACCTGAAAACGGCTTTGGCGCTGAAGTTGTCTGTGAATGTGGAGTTGGCGGCATGTGAAACCCGCATGTGGAGCATTCGTTTGTGTGATAAGCTCACCAAGCTTCATTTCAGTCCTAGGCACTCAAAGGGCACTAAGCCTAGAGTGTGAAAACTGAGTTTCCTTGAGAGCTGCTTGGAAGCCTGATGGTGTGTGAAGTTAGTGAGCCAAATGGAGTTGTTCTCCCACAAGAACCACTCGGCTGATTCTTCTTCAATATGCGCTTCACCAACATGCAGTGTTTCCTTGATTGAATTAGCTCTCACACCAATATTTGCGCCTAGAGCCTTTGCATTGAGGGCTATCTGAAAACGGCTTTGGTGCTGAAGTTGTCTGTGAATGTGGAGTTGGTGGCATGTGAAACCCGCATGTGGAGCATTGGTTTGTGTGGGATGCTCTACCAGGTGCATTTCATTCCTAGGCACTCAAAGGGCATTAAGCCTAGAGTGTGAAAACTGAGTTTCCTTGAGAGCTGCTTGGAAGCCTGATGGTGTGTGAAGTTAGTGAGCCAAATGGAGTTGTTCCCCCACAAGAACCACTCGGCTGATTCTTCTTCAATATGCGCTTCACCAACATGCAGTGTTTCCTTGATTGAATTAGCTCTCACACCAATATTTGCGTCTAGAGCCTTTGCATTGAGGGCTATCTGAAAATGGCTTTGGCGCTGAAGTTGTCTGTGAATGTGGAGTTGGTGGCATGTGAAATCCGCATGTGGAGCATTGGTTTGTGTGGGATGCTCTACCAGGATCTTTCCTACATAATGCACTCAAAGGGCATTAAGCCTAGAGTGTGAAAACTGAGTTTCCTTGAGAGCTGCTTGGAAGCCTGATGGTGTGTGAAGTTAGTGAGCCAAATGGAGTTGTTCTCCCACAAGAACCACTCGGCTGATCCTTCTTCAATATGCGCTTCACCAACATGCAGTGTTTCCTTGATTGAATTAGCTCTCACACCTATATTTCGGCCTAGAGCCTTTGCATTGAGGGCTATCTGAATACGGCTGTGGCGCTGAAGTTGTCTGTGAATGTGGAGTTGGTGGCATGTGAAACCCGCATGTGGAGCATTGGTTTGTGTGGGATGCTCTACCAGGTTCATTCCTAGATAATGCACTCAAAGGGCATTAAGCCTAGAGTGTGAAAACTGAGTTTCCTTGAGAGCTGCTTGGAAGCCTGATGGTGTGTGAAGTTAGTGAGCCAAATGGAGTTATTCCCCCACAAGAACCACTCGGCTGATTCTTCTTCAATATGCGCTTCACCAACATGCAGTGTTTCCTTGATTGAATTAGCTCTCACACCAATATTTGGGCCTGGAGCCTTTGCATTGAGGGCTACCTGAAAACGGCTTTGGCGCTGAAGTTGTCTGTGAATGTGGAGTTGGTGGCATGTGAAACCCGCATGTGGAGCATTGGTTTGTGTGATAAGCAAACCAAGTTTCATTTCAGTCCTAGGCACTCAAAGGGCATTAAGCCTAGAGTGTGAAAACTGAGTTTCCTTGAGAGCTGCTTGGAAGCCTGATGGTGTGTGAAGTTAGTGAGCCAAATGGAGTTGTTCTCCCACAAGAACCACTCGGCTGATTCTTCTTCAATATGCGCTTCACCAACATGCAGTGTTTCCTTGATTGAATTAGCTCTCACACCAATATTTGCGCCTAGAGCCTTTGCATTGAGGGCTATCTGAAAACGGCTTTGGTGCTGAAGTTGTCTGTGAATGTGGAGTTGGTGGCATGTGAAACCCGCCTGTGGAGCATTGGTTTGTGTGGGATGCTCTACCAGGTTCTTTCCTACATAATGCACTCAAAGGGCATTAAGCCTAGAGTGTGAAAACTGAGTTTCCTTGAGAGCTGCTTGGAAGCCTGATGGTGTGTGAAGTTAGTGAGCCAAATGGAGTTGTTCTCCCACAAGAACCACTCGGCTGATTCTTCTTCAATATGCGCTTCACCAACATGCAGTGTTTCCTTGATTGAATTAGCTCTCACACCAATATTTTCGCCTAGAGCCTTTGCATTGAGAGCTACCTGAAAACGGCTTTGGCGATGAAGTTGTCTGTGAATGTGGAGTTGGTGGCATGTGAAACCCGCATGTGGAGCATTGGTTTGTGTGGGATGCTCTACCAGGTTCATTCCTACATAATGCACTCAAAGGGCATTAAGCCTAGAGTGTGAAAACTGAGTTTCCTTGAGAGCTGCTTGGAAGCCTGATGGTGTGTGAAGTTAGTGAGCCAAATGGAGTTGTTCTCCCACAAGAACCACTCAGCTGATTCTTCTTCCATATGCGCTTCACCAACATGCAGTGTTTCCTTGATTGAATTAGCTCTCACACCAATATTTGGGCCTGGAGCCTTTGCATTGAGAGCTACCTGGAAACGGCTTTGGCGCTGAAGTTGTCTGTGAATGTGGAGTTGGTGGCATGTGAAACCCGCATGTGGAGCACTGGTTTGTGTGGGATGCTCTACCAGGTTCATTTCAGTCCTAGGCACTCAAAGGGCATTAAGCCTAGAGTGTGAAAACTGAGTTTCCTTGAGAGCTGCTTGGAAGCCTGATGGTGTGTGAAGTTAGTGAGCCAAATGGAGTTGTTCTCCCACAAGAACCACTCGGCTGATTCTTCTTCAATATGCGCTTCACCAACATGCAGTGTTTCCTTGATTGAATTAGCTCTCACACCAATATTTTCGCCTAGAGCCTTTGCATTGAGGGCTATCTGAAAATGGCTTTGGCGCTGAAGTTGTCTGTGAATGTGGAGTTGGTGGCATGTGAAACCCGCATGTGGAGCATTGGTTTGTGTGGGATGCTCTACCAGGTTCTTTCCTAGATAATGCACTCCAAGGGCATTAAGCCTAGAGTGTGAAAACTGAGTTTCCTTGAGAGCTGCATGGAAGCCTGATGGTGTGTGAAGTTAGTGAGCCAAATGGAGTTGTTCTCCCACAAGAACCACTCGGCTGATTCTTCTTCAATATGCGCTTCACCAACATGCAGTGTTTCCTTGATTGAATTAGCTCTCACACCAATATTTGAGTCTAGAGCCTTTGCATTGAGGGCTATCTGAAAATGGCTTTGGCGATGAAGTTGTCTGTGAATGTGGAGTTGGTGGCATGTGAAACCCGCATGTGGAGCATTGGTTTGTGTGGGATGCTCTACCAGGTTCATTCCTAGATAATGCACTCAAAGGGCATTAAGCCTAGAGTGTGAAAACTGAGTTTCCTTGAGAGCTGCATGGAAGCCTGATGGTGTGTGAAGTTAGTGAGCCAAATGGAGTTGTTCTCCCACAAGAACCACTCGGCTGATCCTTCTTCAATATGCGCTTCACCAACATGCAGTGTTTCCTTGATTGAATTAGCTCTCACACCAATATTTGCGTCTAGAGCCTTTGCATTGAGGGCTATCTGAAAATGGCTTTGGCGCTGAAGTTGTCTGTGAATGTGGAGTTGGTGGCATGTGAAACCCGCATGTGGAGCATTGGTTTTTGTGGGATGCTCTACCAGGTTCTTTCCTAGATAATGCACTCCAAGGGCATTAAGCCTAGAGTGTGAAAACTGAGTTTCCTTGAGAGCTGCATGGAAGCCTGATGGTGTGTGAAGTTAGTGAGCCAAATGGAGTTGTTCTCCCACAAGAACCACTCGGCTGATTCTTCTTCAATATGCGCTTCACCAACATGCAGTGTTTCCTTGATTGAATTAGCTCTCACACCAATATTTGAGTCTAGAGCCTTTGCATTCAGGGCTATCTGAAAATGGCTTTGGCGATGAAGTTGTCTGTGAATGTGGAGTTGGTGGCATGTGAAACCCGCATGTGGAGCATTGGTTTGTGTGGGATGCTCTACCAGGTTCATTCCTAGATAATGCACTCAAAGGGCATTAAGCCTAGAGTGTGAAAACTGAGTTTCCTTGAGAGCTGCATGGAAGCCTGATGGTGTGTGAAGTTAGTGAGCCAAATGGAGTTGTTCTCCCACAAGAACCACTCGGCTGATCCTTCTTCAATATGCGCTTCACCAACATGCAGTGTTTCCTTGATTGAATTAGCTCTCACACCAATATTTGCGTCTAGAACCTTTGCATTGAGGGCTATCTGAAAACCTCTGTGGCGCTGAAGTTGTCTGTGAATGTGGAGTTGGTGGCATGTGAAACCCGCCTGTGGAGCATTGGTTTGTGTGGGATGCTCTACCAGGTTCATTCCTAGATAATGCACTCAAAGGGCATTAAGCCTAGAGTGTGAAAACTGAGTTTCCTTGAGAGCTGCATGGAAGCCTGATGGTGTGTGAAGTTAGTGAGCCAAATGGAGTTGTTCTCCCACAAGAACCACTCGGCTGATTCTTCTTCAATATGCGCTTCACCAACATGCAGTGTTTCCTTGATTGAATTAGCTCTCACACCAATATTTGAGTCTAGAGCCTTTGCATTGAGGGCTATCTGAAAATGGCTTTGGCGATGAAGTTGTCTGTGAATGTGGAGTTGGTGGCATGTGAAACCCGCATGTGGAGCATTGGTTTGTGTGGGATGCTCTACCAGGTTCATTCCTAGATAATGCACTCAAAGGGCATTAAGCCTAGAGTGTGAAAACTGAGTTTCCTTGAGAGCTGCTTGGAAGCCTGATGGTGTGTGAAGTTAGTGAGCCAAATGGAGTTGTTCTCCCACAAGAACCACTCGGCTGATCCTTCTTCAATATGCGCTTCACCAACATGCAGTGTTTCCTTGATTGAATTAGCTCTCACACCAATATTTGCGTCTAGAGCCTTTGCATTGAGGGCTACCTGAAAACGGCTTTGGCGCTGAAGTTGTCTGTGAATGTGGAGTTGGTGGCATGTGAAACCCGCATGTGGAGCATTCGTTTGTGTGATAAGCAAACCAAGTTTCATTTCAGTCCTAGGCACTCAAAGGGCATTAAGCCTAGAGTGTGAAAACTGAGTTTCCTTGAAAGCTGCTTGGAAGCCTGATGGTGTGTGAAGTTAGTGAGCCAAATGGAGTTGTTCTCCCACAAGAACCACTCGGCTGATTCTTCTTCAATATGCGCTTCACCAACATGCAGTGTTTCCTTGATTGAATTAGCTCTCACACCAATATTTGCGCCTAGAGCCTTTGCATTGAGGGCTATCTGAAAACGGCTTTGGTGCTGAAGTTGTCTGTGAATGTGGAGTTGGTGGCATGTGAAACCCGCCTGTGGAGCATTGGTTTGTGTGGGATGCTCTACCAGGTTCTTTCCTACATAATGCACTCAAAGGGCATTAAGCCTAGAGTGTGAAAACTGAGTTTCCTTGAGAGCTGCTTGGAAGCCTGATGGTGTGTGAAGTTAGTGAGCCAAATGGAGTTGTTCTCCCACAAGAACCACTCGGCTGATTCTTCTTCAATATGCGCTTCACCAACATGCAGTGTTTCCTTGATTGAATTAGCTCTCACACCAATATTTGGGCCTGGAGCCTTTGCATTGAGAGCTACCTGAAAACGGCTTTGGCGCTGAAGTTGTCTGTGAATGTGGAGTTGGTGGCATGTGAATCCCGCATGTGGAGCATTGGTTTGTGTGGGATGCTCTACCAGGTTCATTCCTACATAATGCACTCAAAGGGCATTAAGCCTAGAGTGTGAAAACTGAGTTTCCTTGAGAGCTGCTTGGAAGCCTGATGGTGTGTGAAGTTAGTGAGCCAAATGGAGTTGTTCTCCCACAAGAACCACTCGGCTGATTCTTCTTCAATATGCGCTTCACCAACATGCAGTGTTTCCTTGATTGAATTAGCTCTCACACCAATATTTGGGCCTGGAGCCTTTGCATTGAGAGCTACCTGAAAACGGCTTTGGCGCTGAAGTTGTCTGTGAATGTGGAGTTGGTGGCATGTGAAACCCGCATGTGGAGCATTGGTTTGTGTGGGATGCTCTACCAGGTTCATTCCTAGATAATGCACTCAAAGGGCATTAAGCCTAGAGTGTGAAAACTGAGTTTCCTTGAGAGCTGCTTGGAAGCCTGATGGTGTGTGAAGTTAGTGAGCCAAATGGAGTTGTTCCCCCACAAGAACCACTCGGCTGATTCTTCTTCAATATGCGCTTCACCAACATGCAGTGTTTCCTTGATTGAATTAGCTCTGACACCAATATTTGCGCCTAGAGCCTTTGCATTGAGAGCTATCTGAAAATGGCTTTGGCGCTGAAGTTGTCTGTGAATGTGGAGTTGGTGGCATGTGAAACCCGCATGTGGAGCATTGGTTTGTGTGGGATGCTCTACCAGGTTCATTTCAGTCCTAGGCACTCAAAGCGCATTAAGCCTAGAGTGTGAAAACTGAGTTTCCTTGAGAGCTGCTTGGAAGCCTGATGGTGTGTGAAGTTAGTGAGCCAAATGGAGTTGTTCTCCCACAAGAACCACTCGGCTGATTCTTCTTCAATATGCGCTTCACCAACATGCAGTGTTTCCTTGATTGAATTAGCTCTCACACCAATATTTGCGCCTAGAGCCTTTGCATTGAGGGCTATCTGAAAATGGCTTTGGCGCTGAAGTTGTCTGTGAATGTGGAGTTGGTGGCATGTGAAACCCGCATGTGGAGCATTGGTTTGTGTGGGATGCTCTACCAGGTTCTTTCCTAGATAATGCACTCAAAGGGCATTAAGCCTAGAGTGTGAAAACTGAGTTTCCTTGAGAGCTGCATGGAAGCCTGATGGTGTGTGAAGTTAGTGAGCCAAATGGAGTTGTTCTCCCACAAGAACCAATCGGCTGATCCTTTTTCAATATGCGCTTCACCAACATGCAGTGTTTCCTTGATTGAATTAGCTCTCACACCAATATTTTCGCCTAGAGCCTTTGCATTGAGGGCTATCTGAAAATGGCTTTGGCGATGAAGTTGTCTGTGAATGTGGAGTTGGTGGCATGTGAAACCCGCATGTGGAGCATTGGTTTGTGTGGGATGCTCTACCAGGTTCATTCCTAGATAATGCACTCAAAGGGCATTAAGCCTAGAGTGTGAAAACTGAGTTTCCTTGAGAGCTGCATGGAAGCCTGATGGTGTGTGAAGTTAGTGAGCCAAAATGGAGTTGTTCTCCCACAAGAACCACTCGGCTGATTCTTCTTCAATATGCGCTTCACCAACATGCAGTGTTTCCTTGATTGAATTAGCTCTCACACCAATATTTGCGTCTAGAGCCTTTGCATTGAGGGCTATCTGAAAATGGCTTTGGCGCTGAAGTTGTCTGTGAATGTGGAGTTGGTGGCATGAGAAACCCGCATGTGGAGCATTGGTTCGTGTGGGATGCTCTACCAGGTGCATTTCATTCCTAGGCACTCAAAGGGCATTAAGCCTAGAGTGTGAAAACTGAGTTTCCTTGAGAGCTGCTTGGAAGCCTGATGGTGTGTGAAGTTAGTGAGCCAAATGGAGTTGTTCTCCCACAAGAACCACTCGGCTGATTCTTCTTCAATATGCGCTTCACCAACATGCAGTGTTTCCTTGATTGAATTAGCTCTCACACCAATATTTGCGTCTAGAGCCTTTGCATTGAGGGCTATCTGAAAATGGCTTTGGCGCTGAAGTTGTCTGTGAATGTGGAGTTGGTGGCATGTGAAATCCGCATGTGGAGCATTGGTTTGTGTGGGATGCTCTACCAGGTTCTTTCCTACATAATGCACTCAAAGGGCATTAAGCTTAGAGTGTGAAAACTCAGTTTCCTTGAGAGCTGCTTGGAAGCCTGATGGTGTGTGAAGTTAGTGAGCCAAATGGAGTTGTTCTCCCACAAGAACCACTCGGCTGATTCTTCTTCAATATGCGCTTCACCAACATGCAGTGTTTCCTTGATTGAATTAGCTCTCACACCAATATTTGCGTCTAGAGCCTTTGCATTGAGGGCTATCTGAAAATGGCTTTGGCGCTGAAGTTGTCTGTGAATGTGGAGTTGGTGGCATGTGAAATCCGCATGTGGAGCATTGGTTTGTGTGGGATGCTCTACCAGGTTCTTTCCTACATAATGCACTCAAAGGGCATTAAGCCTAGAGTGTGAAAACTGAGTTTCCTTGAGAGCTGCTTGGAAGCCTGATGGTGTGTGAAGTTAGTGAGCCAAATGGAGTTGTTCTCCCACAAGAACCACTCGGCTGATTCTTCTTCAATATGCGCTTCACCAACATGCAGTGTTTCCTTGATTGAATTAGCTCTCACACCAATATTTGCGTCTAGAGCCTTTGCATTGAGGGCTATCTGAAAATGGCTTTGGCGATGAAGTTGTCTGTGAATGTGGAGTTGGTGGCATGTGAAACCCGCATGTGGAGCATTGGTTTGTGTGGGATGCTCTACCAGGTTCTTTCCTACATAATGCACTCAAAGGGCATTAAGCCTAGAGTGTGAAAACTGAGTTTCCTTGAGAGCTGCTTGGAAGCCTGATGGTGTGTGAAGTTAGTGAGCCAAATGGAGTTGTTCTCCCACAAGAACCACTCGGCTGATTCTTCTTCAATATGCGCTTCACCAACATGCAGTGTTTCCTTGATTGAATTAGCTCTCACACCAATATTTGCGTCTAGAGCCTTTGCATTGAGGGCTATCTGAAAATGGCTTTGGCGATGAAGTTGTCTGTGAATGTGGAGTTGGTGGCATGTGAAACCCGCATGTGGAGCATTGGTTTGTGTGGGATGCTCTACCAGGTTCATTCCTAGATAATGCACTCAAAGGGCATTAAGCCTAGAGTGTGAAAACTGAGTTTCCTTGAGAGCTGCATGGAAGCCTGATGGTGTGTGAAGTTAGTGAGCCAAATGGAGTTGTTCTCCCACAAGAACCACTCGGCTGATCCTTCTTCAATATGCGCTTCACCAACATGCAGTGTTTCCTTGATTGAATTAGCTCTCACACCTATATTTCGGCCTAGAGCCTTTGCATTGAGGGCTATCTGAAAACGGCTGTGGCGCTGAAGTTGTCTGTGAATGTGGAGTTGGTGGCATGTGAAACCCGCATGTGGAGCATTGGTTTGTGTGGGATGCTCTACCAGGTTCATTCCTAGATAATGCACTCAAAGGGCATTAAGCCTAGAGTGTGAAAACTGAGTTTCCTTGAGAGCTGCTTGGAAGCCTGATGGTGTGTGAAGTTAGTGAGCCAAATGGAGTTGTTCCCCCATAAGAACCACTCGGCTGATTCTTCTTCAATATGCGCTTCACCAACATGCAGTGTTTCCTTGATTGAATTAGCTCTCACACCAATATTTGGGCCTGGAGCCTTTGCATTGAGGGCTACCAGAAAACGGCTTTGGCGATGAAGTTGTCTGTGAATGTGGAGTTGGTGGCATGTGAAACCCGCATGTGGAGCATTGGTTTGTGTGGGATGCTCTACCAGGTTCATTCCTAGATAATGCACTCAAAGGGCATTAAGCCTAGAGTGTGAAAACTGAGTTTCCTTGAGAGCTGCATGGAAGCCTGATGGTGTGTGAAGTTAGTGAGCCAAATGGAGTTGTTCTCCCACAAGAACCACTCGGCTGATCCTTCTTCAATATGCGCTTCACCAACATGCAGTGTTTCCTTGATTGAATTAGCTCTCACACCTATATTTCGGCCTAGAGCCTTTGCATTGAGGGCTATCTGAAAACGGCTGTGGCGCTGAAGTTGTCTGTGAATGTGGAGTTGGTGGCATGTGAAACCCGCATGTGGAGCATTGGTTTGTGTGGGATGCTCTACCAGGTTCATTCCTAGATAATGCACTCAAAGGGCATTACGCCTAGAGTGTGAAAACTGAGTTTCCTTGAGAGCTGCTTGGAAGCCTGATGGTGTGTGAAGTTAGTGAGCCAAATGGAGTTGTTCCCCCATAAGAACCACTCGGCTGATTCTTCTTCAATATGCGCTTCACCAACATGCAGTGTTTCCTTGATTGAATTAGCTCTCACACCAATATTTGGGCCTGGAGCCTTTGCATTGAGGGCTACCAGAAAACGGCTTTGGCGATGAAGTTGTCTGTGAATGTGGAGTTGGTGGCATGTGAAACCCGCCTGTGGAGCATTGGTTTGTGTGGGATGCTCTACCAGGTTCTTTCCTACATAATGCACTCAAAGGGCATTAAGCCTAGAGTGTGAAAACTGAGTTTCCTTGAGAGCTGCTTGGAAGCCTGATGGTGTGTGAAGTTAGTGAGCCAAATGGAGTTGTTCTCCCACAAGAACCACTCGGCTGATTCTTCTTCAATATGCGCTTCACCAACATGCAGTGTTTCCTTGATTGAATTAGCTCTCACACCAATATTTGGGCCTGGAGCCTTTGCATTGAGAGCTACCTGAAAACGGCTTTGGCGCTGAAGTTGTCTGTGAATGTGGAGTTGGTGGCATGTGAAACCCGCATGTGGAGCATTGGTTTGTGTGGGATGCTCTACCAGGTTCATTCCTACATAATGCACTCAAAGGGCATTAAGCCTAGAGTGTGAAAACTGAGTTTCCTTGAGAGCTGCTTGGAAGCCTGATGGTGTGTGAAGTTAGTGAGCCAAATGGAGTTGTTCTCCCACAAGAACCACTCGGCTGATTCTTCTTCAATATGCGCTTCACCAACATGCAGTGTTTCCTTGATTGAATTAGCTCTCACACCAATATTTGGGCCTGGAGCCTTTGCATTGAGAGCTACCTGAAAACGGCTTTGGCGCTGAAGTTGTCTGTGAATGTGGAGTTGGTGGCATGTGAAACCCGCATGTGGAGCATTGGTTTGTGTGGGATGCTCTACCAGGTTCATTCCTACATAATGCACTCAAAGGGCATTAAGCCTAGAGTGTGAAAACTGAGTTTCCTTGAGAGCTGCTTGGAAGCCTGATGGTGTGTGAAGTTAGTGAGCCAAATGGAGTTGTTCTCCCACAAGAACCACTCGGCTGATTCTTCTTCAATATGCGCTTCACCAACATGCAGTGTTTCCTTGATTGAATTAGCTCTCACACCAATATTTGCGCCTAGAGCCTTTCTATTGAGGGCTATCTGAAAATGGCTGTGGCGCTGAAGTTGCCTGTGAATGTGGAGTTGGTGGCATGTGAAACCCGCATGTGGAGCATTGGTTTGTGTGGGATGCTCTACCAGGTGCATTTCATTCCTAGGCACTCAAAGGGCATTAAGCCTAGAGTGTGAAAACTGAGTTTCCTTCAGAGCTGCTTGGAACCCTGATGGTGTGTGAAGTTAGTGAGCCAAATGGAGTTGTTCTCCCACAAGAACCACTCGGCTGATTCTTCTTCAACATGCGCTTCACCAACACGCAGTGTTTCCTTGATTGAATTAGCTCTCACACCAATATTTGGGCCTGGAGCCTTTGCATTGAGGGCTACCTGAAAACGGCTTTGGCGATGAAGTTGTCTGTGAATGTGGAGTTGGTGGCATGTGAAACCCGCATGTGGAGCATTGGTTTGTGTGGGATGCTCTACCAGGTTCATTTCAGTCCTAGGCACTCAAAGGGCATTAAGCCTAGAGTGCGAAAACTGAGTTTCCTTGAGAGCTGCTTGGAAGCCTGATGGTGTGTGAAGTTAGTGAGCCAAATGGAGTTGTTCTCCCACAAGAACCACTCGGCTGATTCTTCTTCAATATGCGCTTCACCAACATGCAGTGTTTCCTTGATTGAATTAGCTCTCACACCAATATTTGCGCCTAGAGCCTTTGTATTGAGGGCTATCTGAAAATGGCTGTGGCGCTGAAGTTGTCTGTGAATGTGGAGTTGGTGGCATGTGAAACCCGCATGTGGAGCATTGGTTTGTGTGCGATGCTCTACCAGGTTCATTTCAGTCCTAGGCACTCAAAGGGCATTAAGCCTAGAGTGTGAAAACTGAGTTTCCTTGAGAGCTGCTTGGAAGCCTGATGGTGTGTGAAGTTAGTGAGCCAAATGGAGTTGTTCTCCCACAAGAACCACTCGGCTGATTCTTCTTCAATATGCGCTTCACCAACATGCAGTGTTTCCTTGATTGAATTAGCTCTCACACCAATATTTGAGTCTAGAGCCTTTGCATTA
>NW_026701221.1:0-29665 GCF_030435755.1 Ochotona princeps | reverse complement strand
GCGTTTGTGTGGGATGCTCTACCAGGTTCATTCCTAGATAATGCACTCAAAGGGCACTAAGCATAGAGTCTGAAAACTGAGTTTCCTTGAGAGCTGCTTGGAAGCCTGATGGTGTGTGAAGTTAGTGAGCCAAATGGAGTTGTTCTCCCACAAGAACCACTCGGCTGATTCTTCTTCAATATGCCCTTCACCAACATGCAGTGTTTCCTTGATTGAATTAGCTCTCACACCAATATTTGCGTCTAGAGCCTTTGCATTGAGGGCTATCTGAAAACGGCTGTGGCGCTGAAGTTGCCTGTGAATGTGGAGTTGGTGGCATGTGAAACCCGCATGTGGAGCATTCATTTGTGTGGGATGCTCTACCAGGGTCATTCCTAGATAATGCACTCAAAGGGCACTAAGCATAGAGTGTGAAAACTGAGTTTCCTTGAGAGCTGCTTGGAAGCCTGATGGTGTGTGAAGTTAGTGAGCCAAATGGAGTTGTTCTTCCACAAGAACCACTCAGCTGATTCTTATTCAATATGCCCTTCACCAACATGCAGTGTTTCCTTGATTGAATTAGCTCTCACACCAATATTTGCGTCTAGAGCCTTTGCATTGAGGGCTATCTGAAAACGGCTGTGGCGCTGAAGTTGCCTGTGAATGTGGAGTTGGTGGCATGTGAAACCCGCATGTGGAGCATTCGTTTGTGTGGGATGCTCTACCAGGTTCATTCCTAGATAATGCACTCAAAGGGCACTAAGCATAGAGTGTGAAAACTGAGTTTCCTTGAGAGCTGCTTGGAAGCCTGATGGTGTGTGAAATTAGTGAGCCAAATGGAGTTGTTCTCCCACAAGAACCACTCGGCTGATTCTTCTTCAATATGCCCTTCACCAACATGCAGTGTTTCCTTGATTGAATTAGCTCTCACACCACTATTTGCGTCTAGAGCCTTTGCATTGAGGGCTATGTGAAAACGGCTGTGGCGCTGAAGTTGCCTGTGAATGTGGAGTTGGTGGCATGTGAAACCCGCATGTGGAGCATTCGTTTGTGTGGGATGCTCTACCAGGGTCATTCCTAGATAATGCACTCAAAGGGCACTAAGCATAGAGTGTGAAAACTGAGTTTCCTTGAGAGCTGCTTGGAAGCCTGATGGTGTGTGAAGTTAGTGAGCCAAATGGAGTTGTTCTCCCACAAGAACCACTCAGCTGATTCTTATAAATATGCCCTGCACCAACATGCAGTGTTTCCTTGATTGAATTAGCTCTCACACCACTATTTGCGTCTAGAGCCTTTGCATTGAGGGCTATGTGAAAACGGCTGTGGCGCTGAAGTTGCCTGTGAATGTGGAGTTGGTGGCATGTGAAACCCGCATGTGGAGCATTCGTTTGTGTGGGATGCTCTACCAGGTTCATTCCTAGATAATGCACTCAAAGGGCACTAAGCATAGAGTGTGAAAACTGAGTTTCCTTGAGAGCTGCTTGGAAGCCTGATGGTGTGTGAAGTTAGTGAGCCAAATGGAGTTGTTCTCCCACAAGAACCACTCTGCTTATTCTTATTCAATATGCCCTTCACCAACATGCAGTGTTTCCTTGATTGAATTAGCTCTCACACCAATATTTGCGTCTAGAGCCTTTGCATTGAGGGCTATCTGAAAACGGCTGTGGCGCTGAAGTTGCCTGTGAATGTGGAGTTGGTGGCATGTGAAACCCGCATGTGGAGCATTCGTTTGTGTGGGATGCTCTACCAGGGTCATTCCTACATAATGCACTCAAAGGGCACTAAGCATAGAGTGTGAAAACTGAGTTTCCTTGAGAGCTGCTTGGAAGCCTGATGGTGTGTGAAGTTAGTGAGCCAAATGGAGTTGTTCTCCCACAAGAACCACTCGGCTGATTCTTCTTCAATATGCCCTTCACCAACATGCAGTGTTTCCTTGATTGAATTAGCTCTCACACCAATATTTGCGTCTAGAGCCTTTGCATTGAGGGCTATCTGAAAACGGCTGTGGCCCTGAAGTTGCCTGTGAATGTGGAGTTGGTGGCATGAGAAACCGCTGGCATTGTGTGAGCATTCGTACTGTGTGGCATTCCTAGACAATGCCTCAAATGCAAGGGCCACTAAGCATAGAGTCTGAAAACTGAGTTTCCTTGAGAGCTGCTTGGAAGCCTGATGGTGTGTGAAGTTAGTGAGCCAAATGGAGTTGTTCTCCCACAAGAACCACTCGGCTGATTCTTCTTCAATATGCCCTTCACCAACATGCAGTGTTTCCTTGATTGAATTAGCTCTCACACCAATATTTGCGTCTAGAGCCTTTGCATTGAGGGCTATCTGAAAACGGCTGTGGCGCTGAAGTTGCCTGTGAATGTGGAGTTGGTGGCATGTGAAACCCGCATGTGGAGCATTCATTTGTGTGGGATGCTCTACCAGGGTCATTCCTAGATAATGCACTCAAAGGGCACTAAGCATAGAGTGTGAAAACTGAGTTTCCTTGAGAGCTGCTTGGAAGCCTGATGGTGTGTGAAGTTAGTGAGCCAAATGGAGTTGTTCTTCCACAAGAACCACTCTGCTTATTCTTATTCAATATGCCCTTCACCAACATGCAGTGTTTCCTTGATTGAATTAGCTCTCACACCAATATTTGCGTCTAGAGCCTTTGCATTGAGGGCTATCTGAAAACGGCTGTGGCGCTGAAGTTGCCTGTGAATGTGGAGTTGGTGGCATGTGAAACCCGCATGTGGAGCATTCGTTTGTGTGGGATGCTCTACCAGGTTCATTCCTAGATAATGCACTCAAAGGGCACTAAGCATAGAGTGTGAAAACTGAGTTTCCTTGAGAGCTGCTTGGAAGCCTGATGGTGTGTGAAATTAGTGAGCCAAATGGAGTTGTTCTCCCACAAGAACCACTCGGCTGATTCTTCTTCAATATGCCCTTCACCAACATGCAGTGTTTCCTTGATTGAATTAGCTCTCACACCAATATTTGCGTCTAGAGCCTTTGCATTGAGGGCTATCTGAAAACGGCTGTGGCGCTGAAGTTGCCTGTGAATGTGGAGTTGGTGGCATGTGAAACCCGCATGTGGAGCATTCGTTTGTGTGGGATGCTCTACCAGGGTCATTCCTAGATAATGCACTCAAAGGGCACTAAGCATAGAGTGTGAAAACTGAGTTTCCTTGAGAGCTGCTTGGAAGCCTGATGGTGTGTGAAGTTAGTGAGCCAAATGGAGTTGTTCTCCCACAAGAACCACTCAGCTGATTCTTATAAATATGCCCTGCACCAACATGCAGTGTTTCCTTGATTGAATTAGCTCTCACACCACTATTTGCGTCTAGAGCCTTTGCATTGAGGGCTATGTGAAAACGGCTGTGGCGCTGAAGTTGCCTGTGAATGTGGAGTTGGTGGCATGTGAAACCCGCATGTGGAGCATTCGTTTGTGTGGGATGCTCTACCAGGTTCATTCCTAGATAATGCACTCAAAGGGCACTAAGCATAGAGTGTGAAAACTGAGTTTCCTTGAGAGCTGCTTGGAAGCCTGATGGTGTGTGAAGTTAGTGAGCCAAATGGAGTTGTTCTCCCACAAGAACCACTCTGCTTATTCTTATTCAATATGCCCTTCACCAACATGCAGTGTTTCCTTGATTGAATTAGCTCTCACACCAATATTTGCGTCTATAGCCTTTGCATTGAGGGCTATCTGAAAACGGCTGTGGCGCTGAAGTTGCCTGTGAATGTGGAGTTGGTGGCATGTGAAACCCGCATGTGGAGCATTCGTTTGTGTGGGATGCTCTACCAGGGTCATTCCTACATAATGCACTCAAAGGGCACTAAGCATAGAGTGTGAAAACTGAGTTTCCTTGAGAGCTGCTTGGAAGCCTGATGGTGTGTGAAGTTAGTGAGCCAAATGGAGTTGTTCTCCCACAAGAACCACTCGGCTGATTCTTCTTCAATATGCCCTTCACCAACATGCAGTGTTTCCTTGATTGAATTAGCTCTCACACCAATATTTGCGTCTAGAGCCTTTGCATTGAGGGCTATCTGAAAACGGCTGTGGCGCTGATGTTGCCTGTGAATGGGGAGTTGGTGGCATGTGAAACCCGCATGTGGAGCATGCATTTGTGTGGGATGCTCTACCAGGGTCATTCCTAGATAATGCACTCAAAGGGCACTAAGCATAGAGTGTGAAAACTGAGTTTCCTTGAGAGCTGCTTGGAAGCCTGATGGTGTGTGAAGTTAGTGAGCCAAATGGAGTTGTTCTCCCACAAGAACCACTCAGCTGATTCTTATAAATATGCCCTTCACCAACATGCAGTGTTTCCTTGATTGAATTAGCTCTCACACCAATATTTGCGTCTAGAGCCTTTGCATTGAGGGCTATGTGAAAACGGCTGTGGCGCTGAAGTTGCCTGTGAATGTGGAGTTGGTGGCATGTGAAACCCGCATGTGGAGCATTCGTTTGTGTGGGATGCTCTACCAGGGTCATTCCTAGATAATGCACTCAAAGGGCACTAAGCATAGAGTGTGAAAACTGAGTTTCCTTGAGAGCTGCTTGGAAGCCTGATGGTGTGTGAAGTTAGTGAGCCAAATGGAGTTGTTCTCCCACAAGAACCACTCAGCTGATTCTTATTCAATATGCCCTTCACCAACATGCAGTGTTTCCTTGATTGAATTAGCTCTCACACCAATATTTGCGTCTAGAGCCTTTGCATTGAGGGCTATGTGAAAACGGCAGTGGCGCTGATGTTGCCTGTGAATGGGGAGTTGGTGGCATGTGAAACCCGCATGTGGAGCATGCGTTTGTGTGGGATGCTCTACCGGGTTCATTCCTAGATAATGCACTCAAAGGGCACTAAGCATAGAGTGTGAAAACTGAGTTTCCTTGAGAGCTGCTTGGAAGCCTGATGGTGTGTGAAGTTAGTGAGCCAAATGGAGTTGTTCTCCCACAAGAACCACTCGGCTGATTCTTCTTCAATATGCCCTTCACCAACATGCAGTGTTTCCTTGATTGAATTAGCTCTCACACCAATATTTGCGTCTATAGCCTTTGCATTGAGGGCTATCTGAAAACGGCTGTGGCGCTGATGTTGCCTGTGAATGTGGAGTTGGTGGCATGAGAAACCCGCATGTGGAGCATTCGTTTGTGTGGGATGCTCTACCAGGTTCATTCCTAGATAATGCACTCAAAGGGCACTAAGCATAGAGTGTGAAAACTGAGTTTCCTTGAGAGCTGCTTGAAGCCTGATGGTGTGTGAAGTTAGTGAGCCAAATGGAGTTGTTCTCCCACAAGAACCACTCAGCTGATTCTTATAAATATGCCCTGCACCAACATGCAGTGTTTCCTTGATTGAATTAGCTCTCACACCAATATTTGCGTCTAGAGCCTTTGCATTGAGGGCTATCTGAAAACGGCTGTGGCGCTGAAGTTGCCTGTGAATGTGGAGTTGGTGGCATGTGAAACCCGCATGTGGAGCATTCGTTTGTGTGGGATGCTCTACCAGGGTCATTCCTACATAATGCACTCAAAGGGCACTAAGCATAGAGTGTGAAAACTGAGTTTCCTTGAGAGCTGCTTGGAAGCCTGATGGTGTGTGAAGTTAGTGAGCCAAATGGAGTTGTTCTCCCACAAGAACCACTCAGCTGATTCTTATAAATATGCCCTGCACCAACATGCAGTGTTTCCTTGATTGAATTAGCTCTCACACCAATATTTGCCTCTAGAGCCTTTGCATTGAGGGCTATCTGAAAACGGCTGTGGCGCTGAAGTTGCCTGTGAATGTGGAGTTGGTGGCATGTGAAACCCGCATGTGGAGCATTCGTTTGTGTGGGATGCTCACCAAGCTTCATTTCAGTCCGAGGCACTCAAAGGGCACTAAGCATAGAGTGTGAAAACTGAGTTTCCTTGAGAGCTGCTTGGAAGCCTGATGGTTTGTGAAGTTAGTGAGCCAAATGGAGTTGTTCTCCCACAAGAACCACTCAGCTGATTCTTATTCAATATGCCCTTCACCAACATGCAGTGTTTCCTTGATTGAATTAGCTCTCACACCAATATTTGCCTCTAGAGCCTTTGCATTGAGGGCTATCTGAAAACGGCTGTGGCGCTGAAGTTGCCTGTGAATGTGGAGTTGGTGGCATGTGAAACCCGCATGTGGAGCATTCGTTTGTGTGGGATGCTCTACCAGGTTCATTCCTAGATAATGCACTCAAAGGGCACTAAGCATAGAGTGTGAAAACTGAGTTTCCTTGAGAGCTGCTTGGAAGCCTGATGGTGTGTGAAGTTAGTGAGCCAAATGGAGTTGTTCTCCCACAAGAACCACTCGGCTGATTCTTCTTCAATATGCCCTTCACCAACATGCAGTGTTTCCTTGATTGAATTAGCTCTCACACCAATATTTGCGTCTAGAGCCTTTGCATTGAGGGCTATCTGAAAACGTCTGTGGCGCTGAAGTTGCCTGTGAATGTGGAGTTGGTGGCATGTGAAACCCGCATGTGGAGCTTTCGTTTGTGTGGGATGCTCACCAAGCTTCATTTCAGTCCGAGGCACTCAAAGGGCACTAAGCATAGAGTGTGAAAACTGAGTTTCCTTGAGAGCTGCTTGGAAGCCTGATGGTGTGTGAAGTTAGTGAGCCAAATGGAGTTGTTCTCCCACAAGAACCACTCAGCTGATTCTTATAAATATGCCCTTCACCAACATGCAGTGTTTCCTTGATTGAATTAGCTCTCACACCAATATTTGCGTCTAGAGCCTTTGCATTGAGGGCTATCTGAAAACGGCTGTGGCGCTGAAGTTGCCTGTGAATGTGGAGTTGGTGGCATGTGAAACCCGCATGTGGAGCATTCGTTTGTGTGGGATGCTCTACCAGGTTCCTTCCTAGATAATGCACTCAAAGGGCACTAAGCATAGAGTGTGAAAACTGAGTTTCCTTGAGAGCTGCTTGGAAGCCTGATGGTGTGTGAAGTTAGTGAGCCAAATGGAGTTGTTCTCCCACAAGAACCACTCGGCTGATTCTTATTCAATATGCCCTTCACCAACATGCAGTGTTTCCTTGATTGAATTAGCTCTCACACCAATATTTGCGTCTAGAGCCTTTGCATTGAGGGCTATCTGAAAACGGCTGTGGCGCTGAAGTTGCCGGTGAATGTGGAGTTGGTGGCATGTGAAACCCGCATGTGGAGCATTCGTTTCTGTGGGATGCTCACCAAGCTTCATTTCAGTCCGAGGCACTCAAAGGGCACTAAGCATAGAGTGTGAAAACTGAGTTTCCTTGAGAGCTGCTTGGAAGCCTGATGGTGTGTGAAGTTAGTGAGCCAAATGGAGTTGTTCTCCCACAAGAACCACTCAGCTGATTCTTATAAATATGCCCTTCACCAACATGCAGTGTTTCCTTGATTGAATTAGCTCTCACACCAATATTTGCGTCTAGAGCCTTTGCATTGAGGGCTATCTGAAAACGGCTGTGGCGCTGAAGTTGCCTGTGAATGTGGAGTTGGTGGCATGTGAAACCCGCATGTGGAGCATTCGTTTGTGTGGGATGCTCTACCAGGTTCATTCCTAGATAATGCACTCAAAGGGCACTAAGCATAGAGTGTGAAAACTGAGTTTCCTTGAGAGCTGCTTGGAAGCCTGATGGTGTGTGAAGTTAGTGAGCCAAATGGAGTTGTTCTCCCACAAGAACCACTCGGCTGATTCTTATTCAATATGCCCTTCACCAACATGCAGTGTTTCCTTGATTGAATTAGCTCTCACACCACTATTTGCGTCTAGAGCCTTTGCATTGAGGGCTATCTGAAAACGTCTGTGGCGCTGAAGTTGCCTGTGAATGTGGAGTTGGTGGCATGTGAAACCCGCATGTGGAGCATTCGTTTGTGTGGGATGCTCACCAAGCTTCATTTCAGTCCGAGGCACTCAAAGGGCACTAAGCATAGAGTGTGAAAACTGAGTTTCCTTGAGAGCTGCTTGGAAGCCTGATGGTGTGTGAAGTTAGTGAGCCAAATGGAGTTGTTCTCCCACAAGAACCACTCAGCTGATTCTTCTTCAATATGCCCTTCACCAACATGCAGTGTTTCCTTGATTGAATTAGCTCTCACACCAATATTTGCGTCTAGAGCCTTTGCATTGAGGGCTATCTGAAAACGGCTGTGGCGCTGAAGTTGCCTGTGAATGTGGAGTTGGTGGCATGTGAAACCCGCATGTGGAGCATTCGTTTGTGTGGGATGCTCTACCAGGTTCATTCCTAGATAATGCACTCAAAGGGCACTAAGCATAGAGTGTGAAAACTGAGTTTCCTTGAGAGCTGCTTGGAAGCCTGATGGTGTGTGAAGTTAGTGAGCCAAATGGAGTTGTTCTCCCACAAGAACCACTCTGCTTATTCTTATTCAATATGCCCTTCACCAACATGCAGTGTTTCCTTGATTGAATTAGTTCTCACACCAATATTTGCGTCTAGAGCCTTTGCATTGAGGGCTATCTGAAAACGGCTGTGGCGCTGAAATTGCCGGTAAATGTAGAGTTGGTGGCATGAGAAACAAGCATGTGGAGCATTCGTTTGTGTGGGATGCTCTACCAGGTTCATTCCTAGATAATGCACTCAAAGTGCACTAAGCATAGAGTGTGAAAACTGAGTTTGCTTGAGAGCTGCTTGGAAGCCTGATGGTGTGTGAAGTTAGTGAGCCAAATGGAGTTGTTCTCCCACAAGAACCACTCGGCTGATTCTTCTTCAATATGCCCTTCACCAACATGCAGTGTTTCCTTGATTGAATTAGCTCTCACACCAATATTTGCGTCTATAGCCTTTGCATTGAGGGCTATCTGAAAACGGCTGTGGCGCTGAAGTTGCCTGTGAATGGGGAGTTGGTGGCATGTGAAACCCGCATGTGGAGCATTCGTTTGTGTGGGATGCTCTACCAGGGTCATTCCTAGATAATGCACTCAAAGGGCACTAAGCATAGAGTGTGAAAACTGAGTTTCCTTGAGAGCTGCTTGGAAGCCTGATGGTGTGTGAAGTTAGTAAGCCAAATGGAGTTGTTCTCCCACAAGAACCACTCGGCTGATTCTTCTTCAATATGCCCTTCACCAACATGCAGTGTTTCCTTGATTGAATTAGCTCTCACACCAATATTTGCGTCTAGAGCCTTTGCATTGAGGGCTATCTGAAAACGGCTGTGGCGCTGAAGTTGCCGGTGAATGAGGAGTTGGTGGCATGAGAAACCCGCATGTGGAGCATTCGTTTGTGTGGGATGCTCTACCAGGGTCATTCCTAGATAATGCACTCAAAGGGCACTAAGCATAGAGTGTGAAAACTGAGTTTCCTTGAGAGCTGCTTGGAAGCCTGATGGTGTGTGAAGTTAGTGAGCCAAATGGAGTTGTTCTCCCACAAGAACCACTCAGCTGATTCTTATAAATATGCCCTGCACCAACATGCAGTGTTTCCTTGATTGAATTAGCTCTCACACCAATATTTGCGTCTAGAGCCTTTGCATTGAGGGCTATCTGAAAACGGCTGTGGCGCTGAAGTTGCCTGTGAATGTGGAGTTGGTGGCATGTGAAACCCGCATGTGGAGCATTCGTTTGTGTGGGATGCTCACCAAGCTTCATTTCAGTCCAAGGCACTCAAAGGGCACTAAGCATAGAGTGTGAAAACTGAGTTTCCTTGAGAGCTGCTTGGAAGCCTGATGGTGTGTGAAGTTAGTGAGCCAAATGGAGTTGTTCTACCACAAGAACCACTCAGCTGATTCTTATAAATATGCCCTTCACCAACATGCAGTGTTTCCTTGATTGAATTAGCTCTCACACCAATATTTGCGTCTAGAGCCTTTGCATTGAGGGCTATCTGAAAACGGCTGTGGCGCTGAAGTTGCCTGTGAATGTGGAGTTGGTGGCATGTGAAACCCGCATGTAGAGCAGTCGTTTGTGTGGGATGCTCTACCAGGGTCATTCCTAGATAATGCACTCAAAGGGCACTAAGCATAGAGTGTGAAAACTGAGTTTCCTTGAGAGCTGCTTGGAAACCTGATGGTGTGTGAAGTTAGTGAGCCAAATGGAGTTGTTCTCCCACAAGAACCACTCAGCTGATTCTTATTCAATATGCCCTTCACCAACATGCAGTGTTTCCTTGATTGAATTAGCTCTCACACCAATATTTGCCTCTAGAGCCTTTGCATTGAGGGCTATCTGAAAACGGCTGTGGCGCTGAAGTTGCCTGTGAATGTGGAGTTGGTGGCATGTGAAACCCGCATGTGGAGCATTCGTTTGTGTGGGATGCTCACCAAGCTTCATTTCAGTCCGAGGCACTCAAAGGGCACTAAGCATAGAGTGTGAAAACTGAGTTTCCTTGAGAGCTGCTTGGAAGCCTGATGGTGTGTGAAGTTAGTGAGCCAAATGGAGTTGTTCTCCCACAAGAACCACTCAGCTGATTCTTCTTCAATATGCCCTTCACCAACATGCAGTGTTTCCTTGATTGAATTAGCTCTCACACCACTATTTGCGTCTATAGCCTTTGCATTGAGGGCTATCTGAAAACGGCTGTGGCGCTGAAGTTGCCTGTGAATGTGGAGTTGGTGACATGTGAAACCCGCATGTGGAGCATTCGTTTGTGTGGGATGCTCTACCAGGTTCATTCCTAGATAATGCACTCAAAGGGCACTAAGCATAGAGTGTGAAAACTGAGTTTCCTTGAGAGCTGCTTGGAATCCTGATGGTGTGTGAAGTTAGTGAGCCAAATGGAGTTGTTCTCCCACAAGAACCACTCGGCTGATTCTTCTTCAATATGCCCTTCACCAACATGCAGTGTTTCCTTGATTGAATTAGCTCTCACACCAATATTTGCGTCTAGAGCCTTTGCATTGAGGGCTATCTGAAAACGGCTGTGGCGCTGAAGTTGCCTGTGAATGTGGAGTTGGTGGCATGTGAAACCCGCATGTGGAGCATGCGTTTGTGTGGGATGCTCTACCAGGGTCATTCCTAGATAATGCACTCAAAGGGCACTAAGCATAGAGTGTGAAAACTGAGTTTCCTTGAGAGCTGCTTGGAATCCTGATGGTGTGTGAAGTTAGTGAGCCAAATGGAGTTGTTCTCCCACAAGAACCACTCGGCTGATTCTTCTTCAATATGCCCTTCACCAACATGCATTGTTTCCTTGATTGAATTAGCTCTCACACCAATATTTGCGTCTAGAGCCTTTGCATTGAGGGCTATCTGAAAACGGCTGTGGCGCTGAAGTTGCCTGTGAATGTGGAGTTGGTGGCATGTGAAACCCGCATGTGGAGCATGCGTTTGTGTGGGATGCTCTACCAGGGTCATTCCTAGATAATGCACTCAAAGGGCACTAAGCATAGAGTGTGAAAACTGAGTTTCCTTGAGAGCTGCTTGGAAGCCTGATGGTGTGTGAAGTTAGTGAGCCAAATGGAGTTGTTCTCCCACAAGAACCACTCAGCTGATTCTTCTTCAATATGCCCTTCACCAACATGCAGTGTTTCCTTGATTGAATTAGCTCTCACACCAATATTTGCGTCTAGAGCCTTTGCATTGAGGGCTATCTGAAAACGGCTGTGGCGCTGAAGTTGCCTGTGAATGTGGAGTTGGTGGCATGTGAAACCCGCATGTGGAGCATTCGTTTGTGTGGGATGCTCACCAAGCTTCATTTCAGTCCGAGGCACTCAAAGGGCACTAAGCATAGAGTGTGAAAACTGAGTTTCCTTGAGAGCTGCTTGGAAGCCTGATGGTGTGTGAAGTTAGTGAGCCAAATGGAGTTGTTCTCCCACAAGAACCACTCAGCTGATTCTTATAAATATGCCCTTCACCAACATGCAGTGTTTCCTTGATTGAATTAGCTCTCACACCAATATTTGCGTCTAGAGCCTTTGCATTGAGGGCTATCTGAAAACGGCTGTGGCGCTGAAGTTGCCTGTGAATGTGGAGTTGGTGGCATGTGAAACCCGCATGTGGAGCATTCGTTTGTGTGGGATGCTCACCAAGCTTCATTTCAGTCCGAGGCACTCAAAGGGCACTAAGCATAGAGTGTGAAAACTGAGTTTCCTTGAGAGCTGCTTGGAAGCCTGATGGTGTGTGAAGTTAGTGAGCTAAATGGAGTTGTTCTCCCACAAGAACCACTCAGCTGATTCTTCTTCAATATGCCCTTCACCAACATGCAGTGTTTCCTTGATTGAATTAGCTCTCACACCAATATTTGCGTCTAGAGCCTTTGCATTGAGGGCTATCTGAAAACGGCTGTGGCGCTGAAGTTGCCTGTGAATGTGGAGTTGGTGGCATGTGAAACCCGCATGTGGAGCATGCGTTTGTGTGGGATGCTCTACCAGGTTCATTCCTAGATAATGCACTCAAAGGGCACTAAGCATAGAGTGTGAAAACTGAGTTTCCTTGAGAGCTGCTTGAAAGCCTGATGGTGTGTGAAGTTAGTGAGCCAAATGGAGTTATTCTCCCACAAGAACCACTCGGCTGATTCTTCTTCAATATGCCCTTCACCAACATGCAGTGTTTCCTTGATTGAATTAGCTCTCACACCACTATTTGCGTCTATAGCCTTTGTATTGAGGGCTATCTGAAAACGGCTGTGGCGCTGAAGTTGCCTGTGAATGTGGAGTTGGTGGCATGTGAAACCCGCATGTGGAGCATTCGTTTGTGTGGGATGCTCACCAAGCTTCATTTCAGTCCGAGGCACTCAAAGGGCACTAAGCATAGAGTGTGAAAACTGAGTTTCCTTGAGAGCTGCTTGGAAGCCTGATGGTGTGTGAAGTTAGTGAGCCAAATGGAGTTGTTCTCCCACAAGAACCACTCGGCTGATTCTTCTTCAATATGCCCTTCACCAACATGCAGTGTTTCCTTGATTGAATTAGCTCTCACACCAATATTTGCGTCTAGAGCCTTTGCATTGAGGGCTATCTGAAAACGGCTGTGGCGCTGAAGTTGCCTGTGAATGTGGAGTTGGTGGCATGTGAAACCCGCATGTGGAGCATTCGTTTGTGTGGGATGCTCACCAAGCTTCATTTCAGTCCGAGGCACTCAAAGGGCACTAAGCATAGAGTGTGAAAACTGAGTTTCCTTGAGAGCTGCTTGGAAGCCTGATGGTGTGTGAAGTTAGTGAGCCAAATGGAGTTGTTCTCCCACAAGAACCACTCAGCTGATTCTTATAAATATGCCCTTCACCAACATGCAGTGTTTCCTTGATTGAATTAGCTCTCACACCAATATTTGCGTCTATAGCCTTTGCATTGAGGGCTATCTGAAAACGGCTGTGGCGCTGAATTTGCCTGTGAATGTGGAGTTGGTGGCATGTGAAACCCGCATGTGGAGCATTCGTTTGTGTGGGATGCTCTACCAGGTTCATTTCAGTCCGAGGCACTCAAAGGGCACTAAGCATAGAGTGTGAAAACTGAGTTTCCTTGAGAGCTGCTTGGAAGCCTGATGGTGTGTGAAGTTAGTGAGCCAAATGGAGTTGTTCTCCCACAAGAACCACTCAGCTGATTCTTCTTCAATATGCCCTTCACCAACATGCAGTGTTTCCTTGATTGAATTAGCTCTCACACCAATATTTGCGTCTAGAGCCTTTGCATTGAGGGCTATCTGAAAACGGCTGTGGCGCTGAAGTTGCCTGTGAATGTGGAGTTGGTGGCATGTGAAACCCTAATGTGGAGCATTCGTTTGTGTGGGATGCTCACCAAGCTTCATTTCAGTCCGAGGCACTCAAAGGGCACTAAGCATAGAGTGTGAAAACTGAGTTTCCTTGAGAGCTGCTTGGAAGCCTGATGGTGTGTGAAGTTAGTGAGCCAAATGGAGTTGTTCTCCCACAAGAACCACTCAGCTGATTCTTATAAATATGCCCTTCACCAACATGCAGTGTTTCCTTGATTGAATTAGCTCTCACACCAATATTTGCCTCTAGAGCCTTTGCATTGAGGGCTATCTGAAAACGGCTGTGGCGCTGAAGTTGCCTGTGAATGTGGAGTTGGTGGCATGTGAAACCCGCATGTGGAGCATTCGTTTGTGTGGGATGCTCACCAAGCTTCATTTCAGTCCGAGGCACTCAAAGGGCACTAAGCATAGAGTGTGAAAACTGAGTTTCCTTGAGAGCTGCTTGGAAGCCTGATGGTGTGTGAAGTTAGTGAGCCAAATGGAGTTGTTCTCCCACAAGAACCACTCGGCTGATTCTTCTTCAATATGCCCTTCACCAACATGCATTGTTTCCTTGATTGAATTAGCTCTCACACCACTATTTGCGTCTATAGCCTTTGCATTGAGGGCTATCTGAAAACGGCTGTGGCGCTGAAGTTGCCTGTGAATGTGGAGTTGGTGGCATGTGAAACCCGCATGTGGAGCATGCGTTTGTGTGGGATGCTCTACCAGGGTCATTCCTAGATAATGAACTCAAAGGGCACTAAGCATAGAGTGTGAAAACTGAGTTTCCTTGAGAGCTGCTTGGAAGCCTGATGGTGTGTGAAGTTAGTGAGCCAAATGGAGTTGTTCTCCCACAAGAACCACTCGGCTGATTCTTCTTCAATATGCCCTTCACCAACATGCAGTGTTTCCTTGATTGAATTAGCTCTCACACCAATATTTGCGTCTAGAGCCTTTGCATTGAGGGCTATCTGAAAACGGCTGTGGCGCTGAAGTTGCCTGTGAATGTGGAGTTGGTGGCATGTGAAACCCGCATGTGGAGCATTCGTTTGTGTGGGATGCTCACCAAGCTTCATTTCAGTCCGAGGCACTCAAAGGGCACTAAGCATAGAGTGTGAAAACTGAGTTTCCTTGAGAGCTGCTTGGAAGCCTGATGGTGTGTGAAGTTAGTGAGCCAAATGGAGTTGTTCTCCCACAAGAACCACTCAGCTGATTCTTATAAATATGCCCTTCACCAACATGCAGTGTTTCCTTGATTGAATTAGCTCTCACACCAATATTTGCGTCTATAGCCTTTGCATTGAGGGCTATCTGAAAACGGCTGTGGCGCTGAATTTGCCTGTGAATGTGGAGTTGGTGGCATGTGAAACCCGCATGTGGAGCATTCGTTTGTGTGGGATGCTCTACCAGGTTCATTTCAGTCCGAGGCACTCAAAGGGCACTAAGCATAGAGTGTGAAAACTGAGTTTCCTTGAGAGCTGCTTGGAAGCCTGATGGTGTGTGAAGTTAGTGAGCCAAATGGAGTTGTTCTCCCACAAGAACCACTCAGCTGATTCTTCTTCAATATGCCCTTCACCAACATGCAGTGTTTCCTTGATTGAATTAGCTCTCACACCAATATTTGCGTCTAGAGCCTTTGCATTGAGGGCTATCTGAAAACGGCTGTGGCGCTGAAGTTGCCTGTGAATGTGGAGTTGGTGGCATGTGAAACCCTAATGTGGAGCATTCGTTTGTGTGGGATGCTCACCAAGCTTCATTTCAGTCCGAGGCACTCAAAGGGCACTAAGCATAGAGTGTGAAAACTGAGTTTCCTTGAGAGCTGCTTGGAAGCCTGATGGTGTGTGAAGTTAGTGAGCCAAATGGAGTTGTTCTCCCACAAGAACCACTCAGCTGATTCTTATAAATATGCCCTTCACCAACATGCAGTGTTTCCTTGATTGAATTAGCTCTCACACCAATATTTGCCTCTAGAGCCTTTGCATTGAGGGCTATCTGAAAACGGCTGTGGCGCTGAAGTTGCCTGTGAATGTGGAGTTGGTGGCATGTGAAACCCGCATGTGGAGCATTCGTTTGTGTGGGATGCTCACCAAGCTTCATTTCAGTACGAGGCACTCAAAGGGCACTAAGCATAGAGTGTGAAAACTGAGTTTCCTTGAGAGCTGCTTGGAAGCCTGATGGTGTGTGAAGTTAGTGAGCCAAATGGAGTTGTTCTCCCACAAGAACCACTCAGCTGATTCTTATTCAATATGCCCTTCACCAACATGCAGTGTTTCCTTGATTGAATTAGCTCTCACACCACTATTTGCGTCTAGAGCCTTTGCATTGAGGGCTATGTGAAAACGGCTGTGGCGCTGAAGTTGCCTGTGAATGTGGAGTTGGTGGCATGTGAAACCCGCATGTGGAGCATTCGTTTGTGTGGGATGCTCTACCAGGTTCATTCCTAGATAATGCACTCAAAGGGCACTAAGCATAGAGTGTGAAAACTGAGTTTCCTTGAGAGCTGCTTGGAATCCTGATGGTGTGTGAAGTTAGTGAGCCAAATGGAGTTGTTCTCCCACAAGAACCACTCGGCTGATTCTTCTTCAATATGCCCTTCACCAACATGCAGTGTTTCCTTGATTGAATTAGCTCTCACACCACTATTTGCGTCTAGAGCCTTTGCATTGAGGGCTATCTGAAAACGGCTGTGGCGCTGAAGTTGCCTGTGAATGTGGAGTTGGTGGCATGTGAAACCCGCATGTGGAGCATGCGTTTGTGTGGGATGCTCTACCAGGGTCATTCCTAGATAATGCACTCAAAGGGCACTAAGCATAGAGTGTGAAAACTGAGTTTCCTTGAGAGCTGCTTGGAAGCCTGATGGTGTGTGAAGTTAGTGAGCCAAATGGAGTTGTTCTCCCACAAGAACCACTCGGCTGATTCTTCTTCAATATGCCCTTCACCAACATGCAGTGTTTCCTTGATTGAATTAGCTCTCACACCACTATTTGCGTCTATAGCCTTTGCATTGAGGGCTATCTGAAAACGGCTGTGGCGCTGAAGTTGCCTGTGAATGTGGAGTTGGTGGCATGTGAAACCCGCATGTGGAGCATTCGTTTGTGTGGGATGCTCACCAAGCTTCATTTCAGTCCGAGGCACTCAAAGTGCACTAAGCATAGAGTGTGAAAACTGAGTTTCCTTGAGAGCTGCTTGGAAGCCTGATGGTGTGTGAAGTTAGTGAGCCAAATGGAGTTGTTCTCCCACAAGAACCACTCAGCTGATTCTTATAAATATGCCCTGCACCAACATGCAGTGTTTCCTTGATTGAATTAGCTCTCACACCACTATTTGCGTCTAGAGCCTTTGCATTGAGGGCTATGTGAAAACGGCTGTGGCGCTGAAGTTGCCTGTGAATGTGGAGTTGGTGGCATGTGAAACCCGCATGTGGAGCATTCGTTTGTGTGGGATGCTCTACCAGGTTCATTCCTAGATAATGCACTCAAAGGGCACTAAGCATAGAGTGTGAAAACTGAGTTTCCTTGAGAGCTGCTTGGAAGCCTGATGGTGTGTGAAGTTAGTGAGCCAAATGGAGTTGTTCTCCCACAAGAACCACTCTGCTTATTCTTATTCAATATGCCCTTCACCAACATGCAGTGTTTCCTTGATTGAATTAGCTCTCACACCAATATTTGCGTCTAGAGCCTTTGCATTGAGGGCTATCTGAAAACGGCTGTGGCGCTGAAGTTGCCTGTGAATGTGGAGTTGGTGGCATGTGAAACCCGCATGTGGAGCATTCGTTTGTGTGGGATGCTCTACCAGGGTCATTCCTACATAATGCACTCAAAGGGCACTAAGCATAGAGTGTGAAAACTGAGTTTCCTTGAGAGCTGCTTGGAAGCCTGATGGTGTGTGAAGTTAGTGAGCCAAATGGAGTTGTTCTCCCACAAGAACCACTCGGCTGATTCTTCTTCAATATGCCCTTCACCAACATGCAGTGTTTCCTTGATTGAATTAGCTCTCACACCAATATTTGCGTCTAGAGCCTTTGCATTGAGGGCTATCTGAAAACGGCTGTGGCCCTGAAGTTGCCTGTGAATGTGGAGTTGGTGGCATGAGAAACCCGCATGTGGAGCATTCGTTTGTGTGGGATGCTCTACCAGGTTCATTCCTAGATAATGCACTCAAAGGGCACTAAGCATAGAGTCTGAAAACTGAGTTTCCTTGAGAGCTGCTTGGAAGCCTGATGGTGTGTGAAGTTAGTGAGCCAAATGGAGTTGTTCTCCCACAAGAACCACTCGGCTGATTCTTCTTCAATATGCCCTTCACCAACATGCAGTGTTTCCTTGATTGAATTAGCTCTCACACCAATATTTGCGTCTAGAGCCTTTGCATTGAGGGCTATCTGAAAACGGCTGTGGCGCTGAAGTTGCCTGTGAATGTGGAGTTGGTGGCATGTGAAACCCGCATGTGGAGCATTCATTTGTGTGGGATGCTCTACCAGGGTCATTCCTAGATAATGCACTCAAAGGGCACTAAGCATAGAGTGTGAAAACTGAGTTTCCTTGAGAGCTGCTTGGAAGCCTGATGGTGTGTGAAGTTAGTGAGCCAAATGGAGTTGTTCTTCCACAAGAACCACTCTGCTTATTCTTATTCAATATGCCCTTCACCAACATGCAGTGTTTCCTTGATTGAATTAGCTCTCACACCAATATTTGCGTCTAGAGCCTTTGCATTGAGGGCTATCTGAAAACGGCTGTGGCGCTGAAGTTGCCTGTGAATGTGGAGTTGGTGGCATGTGAAACCCGCATGTGGAGCATTCGTTTGTGTGGGATGCTCTACCAGGGTCATTCCTACATAATGCACTCAAAGGGCACTAAGCATAGAGTGTGAAAACTGAGTTTCCTTGAGAGCTGCTTGGAAGCCTGATGGTGTGTGAAATTAGTGAGCCAAATGGAGTTGTTCTCCCACAAGAACCACTCGGCTGATTCTTCTTCAATATGCCCTTCACCAACATGCAGTGTTTCCTTGATTGAATTAGCTCTCACACCACTATTTGCGTCTAGAGCCTTTGCATTGAGGGCTATCTGAAAACGGCTGTGGCGCTGAAGTTGCCTGTGAATGTGGAGTTGGTGGCATGTGAAACCCGCATGTGGAGCATTCGTTTGTGTGGGATGCTCTACCAGGGTCATTCCTAGATAATGCACTCAAAGGGCACTAAGCATAGAGTGTGAAAACTGAGTTTCCTTGAGAGCTGCTTGGAAGCCTGATGGTGTGTGAAGTTAGTGAGCCAAATGGAGTTGTTCTCCCACAAGAACCACTCAGCTGATTCTTATAAATATGCCCTGCACCAACATGCAGTGTTTCCTTGATTGAATTAGCTCTCACACCACTATTTGCGTCTAGAGCCTTTGCATTGAGGGCTATGTGAAAACGGCTGTGGCGCTGAAGTTGCCTGTGAATGTGGAGTTGGTGGCATGTGAAACCCGCATGTGGAGCATTCGTTTGTGTGGGATGCTCTACCAGGTTCATTCCTAGATAATGCACTCAAAGGGCACTAAGCATAGAGTGTGAAAACTGAGTTTCCTTGAGAGCTGCTTGGAAGCCTGATGGTGTGTGAAGTTAGTGAGCCAAATGGAGTTGTTCTCCCACAAGAACCACTCTGCTTATTCTTCTTCAATATGCCCTTCACCAACATGCAGTGTTTCCTTGATTGAATTAGCTCTCACACCAATATTTGCGTCTAGAGCCTTTGCATTGAGGGCTATCTGAAAACGGCTGTGGCGCTGATGTTGCCTGTGAATGGGGAGTTGGTGGCATGTGAAACCCGCATGTGGAGCATGCGTTTGTGTGGGATGCTCTACCAGGGTCATTCCTAGATAATGCACTCAAAGGGCACTAAGCATAGAGTGTGAAAACTGAGTTTCCTTGAGAGCTGCTTGGAAGCCTGATGGTGTGTGAAGTTAGTGAGCCAAATGGAGTTGTTCTCCCACAAGAACCACTCAGCTGATTCTTATAAATATGCCCTTCACCAACATGCAGTGTTTCCTTGATTGAATTAGCTCTCACACCAATATTTGCGTCTAGAGCCTTTGCATTGAGGGCTATGTGAAAACGGCTGTGGCGCTGAAGTTGCCTGTGAATGTGGAGTTGGTGGCATGTGAAACCCGCATGTGGAGCATTCGTTTGTGTGGGATGCTCTACCAGGGTCATTCCTAGATAATGCACTCAAAGGGCACTAAGCATAGAGTGTGAAAACTGAGTTTCCTTGAGAGCTGCTTGGAAGCCTGATGGTGTGTGAAGTTAGTGAGCCAAATGGAGTTGTTCTCCCACAAGAACCACTCAGCTGATTCTTATTCAATATGCCCTTCACCAACATGCAGTGTTTCCTTGATTGAATTAGCTCTCACACCAATATTTGCGTCTAGAGCCTTTGCATTGAGGGCTATGTGAAAACGGCAGTGGCGCTGATGTTGCCTGTGAATGGGGAGTTGGTGGCATGTGAAACCCGCATGTGGAGCATGCGTTTGTGTGGGATGCTCTACCGGGTTCATTCCTAGATAATGCACTCAAAGGGCACTAAGCATAGAGTGTGAAAACTGAGTTTCCTTGAGAGCTGCTTGGAAGCCTGATGGTGTGTGAAGTTAGTGAGCCAAATGGAGTTGTTCTCCCACAAGAACCACTCGGCTGATTCTTCTTCAATATGCCCTTCACCAACATGCAGTGTTTCCTTGATTGAATTAGCTCTCACACCAATATTTGCGTCTATAGCCTTTGCATTGAGGGCTATCTGAAAACGGCTGTGGCGCTGATGTTGCCTGTGAATGTGGAGTTGGTGGCATGAGAAACCCGCATGTGGAGCATTCGTTTGTGTGGGATGCTCTACCAGGTTCATTCCTAGATAATGCACTCAAAGGGCACTAAGCATAGAGTGTGAAAACTGAGTTTCCTTGAGAGCTGCTTGGAAGCCTGATGGTGTGTGAAGTTAGTGAGCCAAATGGAGTTGTTCTCCCACAAGAACCACTCAGCTGATTCTTATAAATATGCCCTGCACCAACATGCAGTGTTTCCTTGATTGAATTAGCTCTCACACCAATATTTGCGTCTAGAGCCTTTGCATTGAGGGCTATCTGAAAACGGCTGTGGCGCTGAAGTTGCCTGTGAATGTGGAGTTGGTGGCATGTGAAACCCGCATGTGGAGCATTCGTTTGTGTGGGATGCTCTACCAGGGTCATTCCTACATAATGCACTCAAAGGGCACTAAGCATAGAGTGTGAAAACTGAGTTTCCTTGAGAGCTGCTTGGAAGCCTGATGGTGTGTGAAGTTAGTGAGCCAAATGGAGTTGTTCTCCCACAAGAACCACTCAGCTGATTCTTATAAATATGCCCTGCACCAACATGCAGTGTTTCCTTGATTGAATTAGCTCTCACACCAATATTTGCCTCTAGAGCCTTTGCATTGAGGGCTATCTGAAAACGGCTGTGGCGCTGAAGTTGCCTGTGAATGTGGAGTTGGTGGCATGTGAAACCCGCATGTGGAGCATTCGTTTGTGTGGGATGCTCACCAAGCTTCATTTCAGTCCGAGGCACTCAAAGGGCACTAAGCATAGAGTGTGAAAACTGAGTTTCCTTGAGAGCTGCTTGGAAGCCTGATGGTGTGTGAAGTTAGTGAGCCAAATGGAGTTGTTCTCCCACAAGAACCACTCAGCTGATTCTTATTCAATATGCCCTTCACCAACATGCAGTGTTTCCTTGATTGAATTAGCTCTCACACCAATATTTGCCTCTAGAGCCTTTGCATTGAGGGCTATCTGAAAACGGCTGTGGCGCTGAAGTTGCCTGTGAATGTGGAGTTGGTGGCATGTGAAACCCGCATGTGGAGCATTCGTTTGTGTGGGATGCTCTACCAGGTTCATTCCTAGATAATGCACTCAAAGGGCACTAAGCATAGAGTGTGAAAACTGAGTTTCCTTGAGAGCTGCTTGGAAGCCTGATGGTGTGTGAAGTTAGTGAGCCAAATGGAGTTGTTCTCCCACAAGAACCACTCGGCTGATTCTTCTTCAATATGCCCTTCACCAACATGCAGTGTTTCCTTGATTGAATTAGCTCTCACACCAATATTTGCGTCTAGAGCCTTTGCATTGAGGGCTATCTGAAAACGTCTGTGGCGCTGAAGTTGCCTGTGAATGTGGAGTTGGTGGCATGTGAAACCCGCATGTGGAGCATTCGTTTGTGTGGGATGCTCACCAAGCTTCATTTCAGTCCGAGGCACTCAAAGGGCACTAAGCATAGAGTGTGAAAACTGAGTTTCCTTGAGAGCTGCTTGGAAGCCTGATGGTGTGTGAAGTTAGTGAGCCAAATGGAGTTGTTCTCCCACAAGAACCACTCAGCTGATTCTTATAAATATGCCCTTCACCAACATGCAGTGTTTCCTTGATTGAATTAGCTCTCACACCAATATTTGCGTCTAGAGCCTTTGCATTGAGGGCTATCTGAAAACGGCTGTGGCGCTGAAGTTGCCTGTGAATGTGGAGTTGGTGGCATGTGAAACCCGCATGTGGAGCATTCGTTTGTGTGGGATGCTCTACCAGGTTCCTTCCTAGATAATGCACTCAAAGGGCACTAAGCATAGAGTGTGAAAACTGAGTTTCCTTGAGAGCTGCTTGGAAGCCTGATGGTGTGTGAAGTTAGTGAGCCAAATGGAGTTGTTCTCCCACAAGAACCACTCGGCTGATTCTTATTCAATATGCCCTTCACCAACATGCAGTGTTTCCTTGATTGAATTAGCTCTCACACCAATATTTGCGTCTAGAGCCTTTGCATTGAGGGCTATCTGAAAACGGCTGTGGCGCTGAAGTTGCCGGTGAATGTGGAGTTGGTGGCATGTGAAACCCGCATGTGGAGCATTCGTTTCTGTGGGATGCTCACCAAGCTTCATTTCAGTCCGAGACACTCAAAGGGCACTAAGCATAGAGTGTGAAAACTGAGTTTCCTTGAGAGCTGCTTGGAATCCTGATGGTGTGTGAAGTTAGTGAGCCAAATGGAGTTGTTCTCCCACAAGAACCACTCAGCTGATTCTTATAAATATGCCCTTCACCAACATGCAGTGTTTCCTTGATTGAATTAGCTCTCACACCAATATTTGCGTCTAGAGCCTTTGCATTGAGGGCTATCTGAAAACGGCTGTGGCGCTGAAGTTGCCTGTGAATGTGGAGTTGGTGGCATGTGAAACCCGCATGTGGAGCATTCGTTTGTGTGGGATGCTCTACCAGGTTCATTCCTAGATAATGCACTCAAAGGGCACTAAGCATAGAGTGTGAAAACTGAGTTTCCTTGAGAGCTGCTTGGAAGCCTGATGGTGTGTGAAGTTAGTGAGCCAAATGGAGTTGTTCTCCCACAAGAACCACTCGGCTGATTCTTATTCAATATGCCCTTCACCAACATGCAGTGTTTCCTTGATTGAATTAGCTCTCACACCACTATTTGCGTCTAGAGCCTTTGCATTGAGGGCTATCTGAAAACGGCTGTGGCGCTGAAGTTGCCTGTGAATGTGGAGTTGGTGGCATGTGAAACCCGCATGTGGAGCATTCGTTTGTGTGGGATGCTCACCAAGCTTCATTTCAGTCCGAGGCACTCAAAGGGCACTAAGCATAGAGTGTGAAAACTGAGTTTCCTTGAGAGCTGCTTGGAAGCCTGATGGTGTGTGAAGTTAGTGAGCCAAATGGAGTTGTTCTCCCACAAGAACCACTCAGCTGATTCTTCTTCAATATGCCCTTCACCAACATGCAGTGTTTCCTTGATTGAATTAGCTCTCACACCAATATTTGCGTCTAGAGCCTTTGCATTGAGGGCTATCTGAAAACGGCTGTGGCGCTGAAGTTGCCTGTGAATGTGGAGTTGGTGGCATGTGAAACCCGCATGTGGAGCATTCGTTTGTGTGGGATGCTCTACCAGGTTCATTCCTAGATAATGCACTCAAAGGGCACTAAGCATAGAGTGTGAAAACTGAGTTTCCTTGAGAGCTGCTTGGAAGCCTGATGGTGTGTGAAGTTAGTGAGCCAAATGGAGTTGTTCTCCCACAAGAACCACTCTGCTTATTCTTATTCAATATGCCCTTCACCAACATGCAGTGTTTCCTTGATTGAATTAGTTCTCACACCAATATTTGCGTCTAGAGCCTTTGCATTGAGGGCTATCTGAAAACGGCTGTGGCGCTGAAGTTGCCGGTGAATGTGGAGTTGGTGGCATGTGAAACCCGCATGTGGAGCATTCGTTTGTGTGGGATGCTCTACCAGGGTCATTCCTATATAATGCACTCAAAGGGCACTAAGCATAGAGTGTGAAAACTGAGTTTCCTTGAGAGCTGCTTGGAAGCCTGATGGTGTGTGAAGTTAGTGAGCCAAATGGAGTTGTTCTCCCACAAGAACCACTCGGCTGATTCTTCTTCAATATGCCCTTCACCAACATGCAGTGTTTCCTTGATTGAATTAGCTCTCACACCAATATTTGCGTCTAGAGCCTTTGCATTGAGGGCTATCTGAAAACGGCTGTGGCGCTGATGTTGCCTGTGAATGGGGAGTTGGTGGCATGTGAAACCCGCATGTGGAGCATTCGTTTGTGTGGGATGCTCTACCAGGGTCATTCCTAGATAATGCACTCAAAGGGCACTAAGCATAGAGTGTGAAAACTGAGTTTCCTTGAGAGCTGCTTGGAAGCCTGATGGTGTGTGAAGTTAGTGAGCCAAATGGAGTTGTTCTCCCACAAGAACCACTCAGCTGATTCTTTTAAATATGCCCTTCACCAACATGCAGTGTTTCTTGATTGAATTAGCTCTCACACCAGTATTTGCGTCTAGAGCCTTTGCATTGAGGGCTATCTGAAAACGGCTGTGGCGCTGAAGTTGCCTGTGAATGTGGAGTTGGTGGCATGTGAAACCCGCATGTGGAGCATTCGTTTGTGTGGGATGCTCTACCAGGTTCATTCCTAGATAATGCACTCAAAGGGCACTAAGCATAGAGTGTGAAAACTGAGTTTCCTTGAGAGCTGCTTGGAAGCCTGATGGTGTGTGAAGTTAGTGAGCCAAATGAGTTGTTCTCCCACAAGAACCACTCGGCTGATTCTTCTTCAATATGCCCTTCACCAACATGCAGTGTTTCCTTGATTGAATTAGCTCTCACACCAATATTTGCGTCTAGAGCCTTTGCATTGAGGGCTATCTGAAAACGGCTGTGGCGCTGAAGTTGCCTGTGAATGTGGAGTTGGTGGCATGTGAAACCCGCATGTGGAGCATTCATTTGTGTGGGATTCTGTACCAGGTTCATTCCTAGATAATGCACTCAAAGGGCACTAAGCATAGAGTGTGAAAACTGAGTTTCCTTGAGAGCTGCTTGGAAGCCTGATGGTGTGTGAAGTTAGTGAGCCAAATGGAGTTGTTCTCCCACAAGAACCACTCAGCTGATTCTTCTTCAATATGCCCTTCACCAACATGCAGTGTTTCCTTGATTGAATTAGCTCTCACACCAATATTTGCGTCTAGAGCCTTTGCATTGAGGGCTATCTGAAAGTCCCTGTGGCGCTGAAGTTGCCTGTGAATGTGGAGTTGGTGGCATGTGAAACCCGCATGTGGAGCATTCGTTTGTGTGGGATGCTCACCAAGCTTCATTTCAGTCCGAGGCACTCAAAGGGCACTAAGCATAGAGTGTGAAAACTGAGTTTCCTTGAGAGCTGCTTGGAAGCCTGATGGTGTGTGAAGTTAGTGAGCCAAATGGAGTTGTTCTCCCACAAGAACCACTCAGCTGATTCTTATAAATATGCCCTGCACCAACATGCAGTGTTTCCCTGATTGAATTAGCTCTCACACCAATATTTGCGTCTAGAGCCTTTGCATTGAGGGCTATCTGAAAACGGCTGTGGCGCTGAAGTTGCCTGTGAATGTGGAGTTGGTGGCATGTGAAACCCGCATGTGGAGCATTCGTTTGTGTGGCATGCTCACCAAGCTTCATTTCAGTCCGAGGCACTCAAAGGGCACTAAGCATAGAGTGTGAAAACTGAGTTTCCTTGAGAGCTGCTTGGAAGCCTGATGGTGTGTGAAGTTAGTGAGCCAAATGGAGTTGTTCTCCCACAAGAACCACTCGGCTGATTCTTCTTCAATATGCCCTTCACCAACATGCAGTGTTTCCTTGATTGAATTAGCTCTCACACCAATATTTGCGTCTAGAGCCTTTGCATTGAGGGCTATCTGAAAACGGCTGTGGCGCTGAAGTTGCCTGTGAATGTGGAGTTGGTGGCATGTGAAACCCGCATGTGGAGCATTCGTTTGTGTGGGATGCTCTACCAGGTTCATTCCTACATAATGCACTCAAAGGGCACTAAGCATAGAGTGTGAAAACTGAGTTTCCTTGAGAGCTGCTTGGAAGCCTGATGGTTTGTGAAGTTAGTGAGCCAAATGGAGTTGTTTTCCACAAGAACCACTCGGCTGATTCTTCTTCAATATGCCCTTCACCAACATGCATTGTTTCCTTGATTGAATTAGCTCTCACACCAATATTTGCGTCTAGAGCCTTTGCATTGAGGGCTATCTGAAAACGGCTGTGGCGCTGAAATTGCCGGTAAATGTAGAGTTGGTGGCATGAGAAACAAGCATGTGGAGCATTCGTTTGTGTGGGATGCTCACCAGGTTCATTCCTAGATAATGCACTCAAAGTGCACTAAGCATAGAGTGTGAAAACTGAGTTTGCTTGAGAGCTGCTTGGAAGCCTGATGGTGTGTGAAGTTAGTGAGCCAAATGGAGTTGTTCTCCCACAAGAACCACTCGGCTGATTCTTCTTCAATATGCCCTTCACCAACATGCAGTGTTTCCTTGATTGAATTAGCTCTCACACCAATATTTGCGTCTAGAGCCTTTGCATTGAGGGCTATCTGAAAACGGCTGTGGCGCTGAAGTTGCCTGTGAATGGGGAGTTGGTGGCATGTGAAACCCGCATGTGGAGCATTCGTTTGTGTGGGATGCTCTACCAGGGTCATTCCTAGATAATGCACTCAAAGGGCACTAAGCATAGAGTGTGAAAACTGAGTTTCCTTGAGAGCTGCTTGGAAGCCTGATGGTGTGTGAAGTTAGTAAGCCAAATGGAGTTGTTCTCCCACAAGAACCACTCGGCTGATTCTTCTTCAATATGCCCTTCACCAACATGCAGTGTTTCCTTGATTGAATTAGCTCTCACACCAATATTTGCGTCTAGAGCCTTTGCATTGAGGGCTATCTGAAAACGGCTGTGGCGCTGAAGTTGCCGGTGAATGAGGAGTTGGTGGCATGAGAAACCCGCATGTGGAGCATTCGTTTGTGTGGGATGCTCTACCAGGGTCATTCCTAGATAATGCACTCAAGGGGCACTAAGCATAGAGTGTGAAAACTGAGTTTCCTTGAGAGCTGCTTGGAAGCCTGATGGTGTGTGAAGTTAGTGAGCCAAATGGAGTTGTTCTCCCACAAGAACCACTCAGCTGATTCTTATAAATATGCCCTGCACCAACATGCAGTGTTTCCTTGATTGAATTAGCTCTCACACCAATATTTGCGTCTAGAGCCTTTGCATTGAGGGCTATCTGAAAACGGCTGTGGCGCTGAAGTTGCGTGTGAATGTGGAGTTGGTGGCATGTGAAACCCGCATGTGGAGCATTCGTTTGTGTGGGATGCTCACCAAGCTTCATTTCAGTCCAAGGCACTCAAAGGGCACTAAGCATAGAGTGTGAAAACTGAGTTTCCTTGAGAGCTGCTTGGAAGCCTGATGGTGTGTGAAGTTAGTGAGCCAAATGGAGTTGTTCTACCACAAGAACCACTCAGCTGATTCTTATAAATATGCCCTTCACCAACATGCAGTGTTTCCTTGATTGAATTAGCTCTCACACCAATATTTGCGTCTAGAGCCTTTGCATTGAGGGCTATCTGAAAACGGCTGTGGCGCTGAAGTTGCCTGTGAATGTGGAGTTGGTGGCATGTGAAACCCGCATGTAGAGCAGTCGTTTGTGTGGGATGCTCTACCAGGGTCATTCCTAGATAATGCACTCAAAGGGCACTAAGCATAGAGTGTGAAAACTGAGTTTCCTTGAGAGCTGCTTGGAAACCTGATGGTGTGTGAAGTTAGTGAGCCAAATGGAGTTGTTCTCCCACAAGAACCACTCAGCTGATTCTTATTCAATATGCCCTTCACCAACATGCAGTGTTTCCTTGATTGAATTAGCTCTCACACCAATATTTGCCTCTAGAGCCTTTGCATTGAGGGCTATCTAAAAACGGCTGTGGCGCTGAAGTTGCCTGTGAATGTGGAGTTGGTGGCATGTGAAACCCGCATGTGGAGCATTCGTTTGTGTGGGATGCTCACCAAGCTTCATTTCAGTCCGAGGCACTCAAAGGGCACTAAGCATAGAGTGTGAAAACTGAGTTTCCTTGAGAGCTGCTTGGAAGCCTGATGGTGTGTGAAGTTAGTGAGCCAAATGGAGTTGTTCTCCCACAAGAACCACTCAGCTGATTCTTCTTCAATATGCCCTTCACCAACATGCAGTGTTTCCTTGATTGAATTAGCTCTCACACCACTATTTGCGTCTATAGCCTTTGCATTGAGGGCTATCTGAAAACGGCTGTGGCGCTGAAGTTGCCTGTGAATGTGGAGTTGGTGACATGTGAAACCCGCATGTGGAGCATTCGTTTGTGTGGGATGCTCTACCAGGTTCATTCCTAGATAATGCACTCAAAGGGCACTAAGCATAGAGTGTGAAAACTGAGTTTCCTTGAGAGCTGCTTGGAATCCTGATGGTGTGTGAAGTTAGTGAGCCAAATGGAGTTGTTCTCCCACAAGAACCACTCGGCTGATTCTTCTTCAATATGCCCTTCACCAACATGCAGTGTTTCCTTGATTGAATTAGCTCTCACACCACTATTTGCGTCTATAGCCTTTGCATTGAGGGCTATCTGAAAACGGCTGTGGCGCTGAAGTTGCCTGTGAATGTGGAGTTGGTGGCATGTGAAACCCGCATGTGGAGCATGCGTTTGTGTGGGATGCTCTACCAGGGTCATTCCTAGATAATGCACTCAAAGGGCACTAAGCATAGAGTGTGAAAACTGAGTTTCCTTGAGAGCTGCTTGGAATCCTGATGGTGTGTGAAGTTAGTGAGCCAAATGGAGTTGTTCTCCCACAAGAACCACTCGGCTGATTCTTCTTCAATATGCCCTTCACCAACATGCATTGTTTCCTTGATTGAATTAGCTCTCACACCAATATTTGCGTCTAGAGCCTTTGCATTGAGGGCTATCTGAAAACGGCTGTGGCGCTGAAGTTGCCTGTGAATGTGGAGTTGGTGGCATGTGAAACCCGCATGTGGAGCATGCGTTTGTGTGGGATGCTCTACCAGGGTCATTCCTAGATAATGCACTCAAAGGGCACTAAGCATAGAGTGTGAAAACTGAGTTTCCTTGAGAGCTGCTTGGAAGCCTGATGGTGTGTGAAGTTAGTGAGCCAAATGGAGTTGTTCTCCCACAAGAACCACTCAGCTGATTCTTCTTCAATATGCCCTTCACCAACATGCAGTGTTTCCTTGATTGAATTAGCTCTCACACCAATATTTGCGTCTAGAGCCTTTGCATTGAGGGCTATCTGAAAACGGCTGTGGCGCTGAAGTTGCCTGTGAATGTGGAGTTGGTGGCATGTGAAACCCGCATGTGGAGCATTCGTTTGTGTGGGATGCTCACCAAGCTTCATTTCAGTCCGAGGCACTCAAAGGGCACTAAGCATAGAGTGTGAAAACTGAGTTTCCTTGAGAGCTGCTTGGAAGCCTGATGGTGTGTGAAGTTAGTGAGCCAAATGGAGTTGTTCTCCCACAAGAACCACTCAGCTGATTCTTATAAATATGCCCTTCACCAACATGCAGTGTTTCCTTGATTGAATTAGCTCTCACACCAATATTTGCGTCTAGAGCCTTTGCATTGAGGGCTATCTGAAAACGGCTGTGGCGCTGAAGTTGCCTGTGAATGTGGAGTTGGTGGCATGTGAAACCCGCATGTGGAGCATTCGTTTGTGTGGGATGCTCACCAAGCTTCATTTC